>NW_027516152.1:0-64498 GCF_048772815.1 Callospermophilus lateralis
GGTTGCCAAGCTTCCAAAAATAACGAGTTCCCGAAATACCCGCAAATATTTTTTCACCCAATCTTGATGATACTTGGTGGTAATGATCGGAACACAAATCCCACTTGACTCACCAAATTTTGTTCTTCTAGGTTGAAGCGTTCTTTTACACTAGCAGTTTATATTTTTAGGTTTCCCTCTGTTCTCTCCTATATAGACAGATGAATTTGGAACTCTAAATCCAACATGGTTTGTAGTAGCTCTTGGAAACTTGACAACATAAAGGAATTCTAAGTTTTGTCTCTATTATTTTTTCCTCTTCAAGTAACCCTAAGCAGAAACTGTGGAAAAGCACTTTCATTGAAAGGGGTTGCCAAGCTTCCAAAAAATTACGAGTTTCCGAAATACCAGCAAATATTTTTTCACCCAATCTTGATGATACGTGGTGGTAATGATCGGTACAAAAATTCCAGTTGGCTAACCAAATTTTGTTCTTCTAGGTTGAAGCATTCGTTTACAGTAGCAGTTTTTATTTTTAGGTTTCCCTCTGTTCTCTCCTATATAGATAGATGAATTTGGAACTCTTAATCCAACATGGTTTGTTGTAGCTCTTTGAAACTTGACAAAATAAAGGAGTTCTCACTTTTGTCTCTACGTTTTGTTACCTATTCAAGTAGCCCTAGGCACAGACTGTGGAAAAGCAATTTCATTGAGAGGGGTTGCCAAGCTTATAAGAAATAACGAGTTTCCGAAATACCAGCAAATATTTTTTCACCCAATCTTGATGATACTTGGTGGTAATGATCAGTACACAAATTTTAATTGGCTCACCAAATTCTGTTCTTCTAGGTTGAAGCGTTCGTCTACAGTAGCAGTTTTTACATTTAGGTTTCACTTTGTTCTCTCCTATATAGATAGATGAATTTGGAACTCTAAATCCAACAAGGTTTGTAGTAGCTCTTTGAAACTTGACATAATAAAGGAGTTCTCAGGTTTGTCTCTATAATTTGATTCCTCTTCAAGTAGCCCTAAGCAGAGACTGTGGAAAAGAACTTTCATTGAAAGGGGTTGCCAAGCTTCCAAGAAATTACGATTTTCCGAAATACTAGCAAATATTTTTTCACCCAATCTGGATGATACGTGGTCGTAATGACAAGGACACAAATCACACTTGGCCCACCAAATTTTGTTCTTCTAGGTTGAAGCATTCGTTTAAAGTAGCAGTTTATATTTTTAGGTTTCCCTCTGTTCTCTCCTATATAGATAGATGAATTTGGAACTCTAAATCCAACATGGTTTGTAGTAGCCCTTTGAAACTTGACAAAATAAAGGAGTTCTCAGTTTTGTCTCTATGGTTGTTTCCTCTTCAAGTAGCCCTAGGCACAGACTGTGGAAAAGCAGTTTCATTGAGAGGGGTTGCCAAGCTTCTAAGAAATAACGAGTTTCCGAAATACCAGCAAATATTTTTTCACCCAATCTTGATGATACTTGGTGGTAATGATCAGTACAGAAATCCCACTTGGCTCACCAAATTATGTTCTTCTAGGTTGAAGCGTTCATCTACAGTAGTCGTTTTTATATTTAGGTTTCCCTCTGTTCTCTCCTACATAGATAGATGAATTTGGAACTCTAAATCCACTTGGTTTGTAGTCGCTCTTTGAAACTTGACAAAATAAAGGAGTTCTCAGTTTTGTCTCTATGGTTTGTTTCCTCTTCAACTAGCCCTAACAGAGACTGTGGAAAAGCACCTTCATTGAAAGGGGTTGCCAAGCTTCCAAGAAATAACGAGTTTCCGAAATACCAGCAAATATTTTTTCACCCAAACTTGATGATACTTGGTGGTAATGATCGGTACACAAATCCCACTTGACTCACCAAATTTTGTTCTTCTAGGTTGAAGCATTCTTTTACAGTAGCAGTTTATATTTTTAGGTTTCCCTCTGTTCTCTCCTATATAGATAGATGAATTTGGAACTCTAAATCCAACATGGTTTGTAGTAGCTCTTTGAAACTTGACAAAATAAGGGAATTCTAAGTTTTGTCTCTATTATTTTTTCCTCTTCAAGAAACCCTAAGCAGAAACTGTGGAAAAGTACTTTCATTGAAAGGGGTTGCCAAGCTTCCAAGAAATTACGAGTTTCCAAATACCAGCAAATATTTTTACACCCAATCTGGATGATACGTGGTCCTAATGACAAGGACACAAATCCCACTTGGCCCACCAAGTTTAGTCTTCTATGTTGAAGCATTCGTTTACACTAGCAGATTATATTTTTAGGTTTCCCTCTTTTGTCTCCTATATAGATAGATGAATTTGGAACTCTAAACCCAACATGGTTTGTAGTAGCCCTTTGAAAATTGCCAAAAAAAAGGAGTTCTCACTTTTGTCTCTACGGTTTGTTACCTATTCAAATAGCCCTAAGCACAGACTGTGGAAAAGCAATTTCATTGAGAGGGGTTGCCAAGCTTTTAAGAAATAACGAGTTTCCGAAATACCAGCAAATATTTTTTCACCCAATCTTGATGATACTTGGTGGTAATGATCAGTACACAAATCCCAATTGGCTCACCAAATTTTGTTCTTCTAGGTTGAAGCGTTCGTCTACAGTAGCAGTTTTTACATTTAGGTTTCACTCTGTTCTCTCCTGTATAGATAGATGAATTTGGAACTCTAAATCCAACTAGGTTTGTAGTAGCTCTTTGAAACTTGACATAATAAAGGAGTTCTCAGGTTTGTCTCTATAATTTGATTCCTCTTCAAGTAGCCCTAAGCAGAGACTGTGGAAAAGAACTTTCATTGAAAGGGGTTGCCAAGCTTCCAAAAAATTACGAGTTTCCGAAATACCAGCAAATATTTTTTCACCCAATCTTGATGATACGTGGTGGTAATGATCGGTACAAAAATCCCACTTGGCTCACCAAATTTTGTTCTTCTAGGTTGAAGTGTTCGTCTACAGTAGCAGTTTTTATGTTTAGGTTTCACTCTGTTCTCTCCTATGTAGATAGATGAATTTGGAACTCTAAATCCAAAAAGGTTTGTAGAAGCTCTTTGAAACATGACGTAATAAAGGAGTTCTCAGGTTTGTCTCTATAATTTGTTTCCTCTTCAAGTAGCCCAAACAGAGACTGTGGAAAAGCAATTTCATTGAAAGGGGTTGCCAAGCTTCCAAGAAATTACGAGTTTCCGAAATACCAGCAAATATTTTTTCACCCAATCTGGATGATACGTGGTCCTAATGACAAGGACACAAATCCCACTTGGCCCACCAAATTTTATTCTTCTAGGTTGAAGCATTCGTTTACATTAGCAGTTTATATTTTTAGGTTTCCCTCTGTTGTCTCCTATATAGATAGATGAATTTGGAACTCTAAATCCAACATGGTTTGTAGTAGCCCTTTGAAAATTGACAAAAAAAGGAGTTCTCAGTTTTGTCTCTATGGTTGTTTCCTGTTCAAGTCGCCCTAGGCACAGACTGTGGAAAAGCACTTTAATTGACAGGGGTTGCCAAGCTTCAAAGAAATAACGAGTTTCCGAAATACCAGCAAATATTTTTTCACCCAGTCTTGATGATACTTGGTGGTAATGATCAGTACACAAATCCCACTTGGCTCACCAAATTTTGTTCTTCTAGGTTGAAGAGTTCGTCTACAGTAGTCGTTTTTATATTTAGGTTTCCCTCTGTTCTCTCCTATATAGATAGATGAATTTGGAACTCTAAATCCAACATGGTTTATAGTCGCTCTTTGAAACTTGACAAAATAAAGGAGTTCTCAGTTTTGTCCCTATGGTTTGTTTCCTCTTCAAGTAGCCCTACGCAGAGACTGTGGAAAAGCACCTTCATTGAAAGGGGTTGCCAAGCTTCCAAAAAATAACGAGTTCCCGAAATACCCGCAAATATTTTTTCACCCAATCTTGATGGTACTTGGTGGTAATGATCGGTACACAAATCCCACTTGACTCACCAAATTTTGTTCTTCTAGGTTGAAGCGTTCTTTTACAGTAGCAGTTTATATTTTTAGGTTTCCCTCTGTTCTCTCCTATATAGATAGATGAATTTGTAACTCTAAATCCAACATGGTTTGTAGTAGCTCTTTGAAACTTGACAAAATAAAGGAATTCTAAGTTTTGTCTCTATTATTTGTTTCCTCTTCAAGTAGCCCTAAGCAGAAACTGTGGAAAAGCACTTTCATTGAAAGGGGTTGCCAAGCTTCCAGGAAATTATGAGTTTCGAGAATACCAGCAAATATTTTATCATCCAATCTTGATGATACGTGGTGGTAATGATCGGTACAAAAATCCCACTTGGCTCACCAAATATTGTTCTTCTAGGTTGAAGCGTTCGTTTACAGTAGCAGTTTTTATTTTTAGGTTTCCCTCTGTTCTCTCCTATATAGACAGATGAATTTGGAACTCTTAATCCAACATGGTTTGTAGTAGCTCTTGGAAACCTGATAAAATAAAGGAGTTCTCACTTTTGTCTCTATGGTTTGTTTCCTATTCAAGAAGCCCTAGGCACAGACTGTGGACAAGCACTTTCATTGAGAGGGGTTGCCAAGCTTCTAAGAAATAACGAGTTTCCCAAATACAAGCAAATATTTTTTCACCCAATCTTGATGATACTTGTTGGTAATGATCAGTGCACAAATCCCACTTGGCTCACCAAATTTTGTTCTTCTAGGTTGAAGTGTTCGTCTACAGTAGCAGTTTTTATGTTTAGGATATACTCTGTTCTCTCCTATATAGACAGATGAATTTGGAACTCTTAATCCAACATGGTTTATAGTCGCTCTTTGAAACTTGACAAAATAAACGAGTTCTCAGTTTTGTGTCTATGATTTGATTCCTCTTCAAGTAGCCCTAAGCAGAGACTGTGGAAAAGCACTTTCATTGAAAGGGGTTGCCAAGCTTCCAAGAAATTACGAGTTTCCGAAATACCAGCAAATATTTTTTCACCCAATCTTGATGATACTTTGTGGTAATGATGGGTACACAAATCCCACTTGGCTCACCAAATTTTGTTCCTCTAGGTTGAAGCGTTCGTTTACAGTAGCAGTTTTTATTTTTAGGTTTCCCTCTGTTCTCTCCTATATAGATTGATGAATTTGGAACTCTAAATCCAACATGGTTTGTAGTAGCTCTTTGAAACTTGACAAAATAAAGGAGTTCTCACTTTTGTCGCTATGGTTTGCTTCCTCTTCAAGTAGCCCTAGGCACAGACTGTGGAAAAGCACTTTCATTGAGAGGAGTTGCCAAGCTTCCAAGAAATAACGAGTTTCCGAAACACCAGCAAGTATTTTTTCACCCAATATTGATGATACGTGGTGGTAATGATCGGTACACAAATCCCACTTGACTCACCAAATTTTGTTCTTCTAGGTTCAAGCGTTCTTTCACAGTAGCAGTTTTTATTTTTAGGTTTCATTCTGTTCTCTACTATATAGATAGATGAATTTGGAACTCTAAATCCAACATCTTTGTAGTAGCTCTTTGAAACTTGATAAAATAAAGAAGTTCTCAGTTTTGTCTCTTGGTTTATTTCCTCTTCAAGTAGCCCTAGGCACAGACTGTGGAAAAGCACTTTCATTGAGAGGGGTTGCCAAGCTTCTAAGAAATAACGAGTTTCCTAAATACCAGCAAATATTTTATCACCCAATCATCATGATACTCGGTGTTAATGATCAGTACACAAATCCCACTTGGCTCACCAAATTTTGGTCTTCTAGGTTCAAGCGTTCATCTACAGTAGCAGTTTTTATATTTAGGATTTCTTGTGTTCTCTCCAATATAGATCGATGAATTTGGAACTCTAAATCCACCATGGTTTGTAGTAGCTCTTTGAAACTTGACAAAATAAAGGAGTTCTCAGTTTTGTCTCTATGGTTTGTTTCCTCTTCAAGTAGCCCTGCGCATTGACTGTGGAAAAGCACTTTGATTCAGAGGGGTTGCCAAGCTTCTAAGAAATAAAGATTTTCCGAAATACCAGCAAATATTTTTGCAACCAATCGTGATGATACTTGCTGGTAATGATTAGTAGACAAATCCCACTTTGCTCAACAAATTTTGCTCTTCTAGGTTGAAGCGTTATTCTACAGTAGCAGTTTTTATATTTAGGATTCCGTCTCTTCTCTCCTATATAGATAGATGAATTTGGAATTCTAAATCCAACATGGTTTGTAGAAGCTCTTTGAATCTTTACAAAATAAAGGAGTTCTCAGTTTTGTCTCTATGCTTTGTTTCCTCTTTATGCAGCCATAGGTACAGACTGTGGAAAGCACTTTCATTGAAAGGGGTTGCAAAGCTTCCAAGAAATAACGATTTTCCAAAATACCAGCAAATATTTTTTCACCCAATCTTGATGATACTTGGTGGTAATGATCAGTACACAAATCCCACTAGGCTCACCAAATTTTGTTCTTCTATGTCGAAGCGTTCGTCTGCAGTAGCAGTTTTTATACTTAGGTTTTTCTCTGTTCTCTCCTATATAGATAGATGAATTTGGAACTGTAAATCCAACATGGTTTCTAGTAGCTTTTTGAAACTTGACAAAATATACGAGTTCTCAGTTTTGTCTCTATGGTTTGTTTCCTCTTCAAGTAGCCCTTGGAGAGAATGTGGAAAAGCACGTTAATTGAGATGGGTTTCCAAGCTTCTAAGAAATAACAATTTTCCGAAATACCAGCAAATATTTTTCACCCAATCTTGAGAATACTTGGTTGTAATGATCAGTACACAAATCCCACTAGGCTCACCAAATTTTGTTCTTCTATGTTGAAGCGTTCGTCTACAGTAGCAGTTTTTATATTTAGGTTTCACTCTGTTCTCTCCTAAGTAGATAGATGAATTTGGAACTGTAAGTCCAACATGGTTTGTAGTAGCTCTTTGAAACTTGACAATTTAAGGAGTTCTCAGTTTTATTTCTATGCTAGTTTCATCTTCAAGTACCCCTAGGCACAGACTGTGGAAGAGCACTTTCATTGAGAAGCGTTGCAAAGCTTCTAAGAAATAACGAGTTTCCGAAATACCAGCAAATATTTTTTCACCCAATCTTGATGATACTTGGTGGTAATTATCGGTGTAAAAATCCCACTTGGCTCACCAAATTTTGTTCTTCTAGTTTGAATCGTTCGTCTACAGTAGCAGTTTGATATTTAGGTTTCCCTCTGTTCTCTCCTATACAGATAGAATAATTTGGAACACTAAATAAAACATGGTTTGTAGTAGCTCTTTGAAACTTGACAGAATAAAGGAGTTCTCAGTTTTGTCTCTATGGTTTGTTTCCTCTTCAAGTATCCCTAGGAGAGACTGTGGAAAAGCACTTTAATTGAGAGGGGTTTCCAAGCTTCTAAGAAATAACAATTTTCCGAATCACCATCAAATATTTTTCACCCAATCTTGAGAATACTTGGTTGTAATGATAAGCACACAGATCCCACTGGCTCACCAAATTTTGTTCTTCTATGTTGAAGCATTCATCTACAGTAGCAGTTTTTATATTTAGGTTTCACTCTGTTCTCTCCTATATAGATAGATGAATTTTGAACTGTAAATCCAACATGGTTTGTAGTAGCTTTTTGAAACTTGACAAAATAATGTAGTTCTCAGTTTTGTCTCTGTGATTTGTTTCCTCTTCAAGTAGCCCTAGGCACAGACTGTGGAAAAGCACTTTGATTGAGAGGGGTTGTCAAGCTTCTAAGAAATATCGAGTTTCCGAAATACCAGCAAATATTTTTGCAACCAATCGTGATGATACTTGCTGGTAAAGATCAGTACAAAAATCCCACCTGGCTCACCAAATTTTGTTCTTCTAAGTTGAAGCGTTCGTCTACAGTAGCAGTTTTTATATTTATGTTTCCCTCTGTTCTCTCCTATATAGGTAGATTAATTTAGAACTCTAAATCCAACATGGTTTGTAGTAGCTCTTTGAAACGTGACAAAATAAAGGAGTTCTCAGTTTTGTCTCTATGGTTTGTTTCCTCTTCAAGTAGCCCTAGGCACAGACTGTTTAAGAGTACTTTCATTGAGAAGGGTTGCAAAGCTTCTAAGAAATAATGAGTTTCCGAAATACCAGCAAATATTTTTTCACCCAATCTGGATGATACGTTTTGGTAATGACAAGGACACAAGTCCCACTTGGCCCACCAAATTTTGTTCTTCTAGGTTGAAGCATTCGTTTACAGTAGCAGTTTATATTTTTAGGTTTCCCTCTGTTCTCTCCTATATAGATAGATGAATTTGGAACTCTAAATCCAACATGGTTTGTAGTAGCTCTTTGAAACTTGACAAAATAAAGGAGTTCTCAGTTTTGTCTCTATGGTTTGTTTCCTCTTCAAGTAGCCCTAGGCACAGACTGTGGAATAGCAGTTTCATTGAGAGGGGTTGCCAAGCTTCTAAGAAATAACGAGTTTCCAAAATACCAGCAAATATTTTTTCACCCAGTCTTGATGATACTTGGTGGTAATGATCAGTACACAAATCCCACTTGGTCACCAATTTTTTTTCTTCTAGGTTGAAGCGTTCGTCTACAGTAGTCGTTTTTATATTTACGTTTCCCTCTGTTCTCTCCTATATAGATAGATGAATTTTAACTCTAAATCCAACATGGTTTATAGTCGCTCTTTGAAACATGACAAAAAAAGTAGTTCTCAGTTTTGTCTCTATGGTTTATTTCCTTTTCAAGTAGCCCTAAGCAGAGACTGTGGAAAAGCACTTTCATTGAAAGGGGTTGCCAAGCTTCCAAAAAATAACGAGTTCCCGAAATACCCGCAAATATTTTTTCACCCAATCTTGATGATACTTGGTGGTAATCATTGGTACACAAAACCCACTTGACTCACCAAATTTTGTTCTTCTACGTTGAAGCATTCTTTTACAGTAGCAGTTTATATTTTTAGGTTTCCCTCTGTTCTCTCCTATATAGATAGATGAATTTGGAACCCTTAATCCAACATGGTTTGTAGTAGCTCTTTGAAACTTGACAAAATAAAGGAATTCTAAGTTTTGTCTCTATTATTTGTTTCCTTTTCAAGTAGCCCTAAGAAGAAACTGTGGAAAAGCACTTTCATTGAAAGGGGTTGCCAAGCTTCCAAGAAATTACGAGTTTCCGAAATACCAGCAAATATTTTTTCATCCAATCTTGATGATACTTGGTGGTAATGATCAGTACAGAAATCCCACTTGACTCACCAAATTTTGTTCTTCTAGGTTGAAGCGTTCTTCTACAGTAGCAGTTTTTATATTTAGGTTTCACTCTGTTTTCTTCTATATAGATACATAAATTTGGAACTCTAAATCCAACATGGTTTGTAGTAGCTGTTTGAAACTTGACAACATAAAGGAGTTCTCAGTATTGTCTCTATGGTTTGTTTCCTCTTCTAGTAGCCCTAGGCACAGACTGTGGAAAAGCACTTTCATTGAAAGGGATTTCCAAGCTTCCAAGAAATAACGAGTTTCCGAAATATCAGCAAATATTTTTTCACCCAATCTGGATGATACTTGGTGGAAATGATCAGTACACAAATCCCAGTTGACTCACCAAATTTTGTTCCTCTAGGTTGAAGGGTTCGTTTACAGTAGCAGTTTATATTTTTAGGTTTCCCTCTGTTCTCTCCTATATAGATAGATGAATTTGGAACTCTAAATCCAACATGGTTTGTAGTAGCTCTTTGAAACTTGACAAAATAAAGTAGTTCTCAGTATTGTCTCTATGGTTTGTGTCCTTTTCAAGGAGCCCTAGGCACAGACTGTGGAAAAGCACTTTAACTGAAATTAGTTGCCAAGCTTCCAAGATATTACGAGTTTACGAAATACCAGCAAATACTTTTTCACCAAATCTTGATGATACGTGGTGGTAATGACAAGTACACAAATCCCGCTTGGCTAAACAAATTTTGTTCTTCTACGTTTAAGCGTTCGTCTACACTAGCAGTTTTTAAATTTAGGTTTCACTCTGCCCACTCTTATATAGATAGATGAATTTGGAACTCTAAATCCAACATGGTTTGTAGTAGCTCTTTGAAACTTGACAAAATAAAGGAGTTCTCAGTTTTGTCTCTATGGGTTTTTCCTCGTCATGTAGCCCTAGGCACAGATTGTTGAAAAGCATTTTCATTGAGACGGGTTGCCAAGCTTCTAAGAAATAACGAGTTTCCAAAAAACCAGCAAATATTTTTTCAATGAATCTTGGTGATATTTGGTGGTAGTGATCAGTACACAAATCACACTTGGCCCACCAAATTTTGTTCTTCTAGGTTGAAGCGTTCGTCTACAGAAGCTGTTTTTATATTTAGGTTTCCCTCTGTTCTCTCCTATATAGATAGATTAATTTGGAACTCTAAATCCATCATGGTCTGTAGTAGCTCTTTGAAACTTGAAGAAATAATGGAGTTCTCAGATTTGTCTCTATGATTTGTTTCCTCTTCAAGTAGCCCTAAGAAGAGCCTGTGGAAAAGCACTTTCATTGAAAGGAGTTGCCAAGCTTCCAAGAAATTTCGAGTTTCCGAAATACCAGCAAATATTTTTTCACCAAATCTTGGTGATACTTGGTGGTAATGAAAAGTGCACAAATCCCACTTGGCTTACCAAATTTTGTTCTTCTTGGTTGAAGCGTTCGTTTCAAGTAGCAGTTTTTATTTTTAGGTTTCACTCTGTTCTCTCCTATGTAGATAGATGAATTTGGAACTCTAAATCCAACAAGGTTTGTAGTAGCTCTTTGAAACCTGACATAATAAAGGAGTTCTCAGGTTTGTCTCTATAATTTGTTTCCTCTTCAAGTAGCCCTAAGCAGAGACTGTGGAAAAGCACTTTCATTGACAGGGGTTGCCAAGCTTCCAAGAAATTACGAGTTTCCGAAATACCAGCAAATAGTTTTTCACCCAATCTGAATGATACGTGGTCGTAATGACAAGGACACAAATCCCCCTTGGCCCACCAAATTTTGTTCTTCTAGGTTGAAGCATTCGTTTACAGTAGCAGTTTATATTTTTAGGTTTCCCTGTGTTCTCTCCTATATAGATAGATGAATTTGGAACTTTAAATTCAACATGGTTTCTAGTAGCTCTTTGAAACTTGATAAAATAAAGGCGTTCTCAGTTTTCTCTCTATGGTTTGTTTCCTCTTCAAGTAAACCTAGGCACAGACTGTGGAAAAGCACTTTCATTGAGAGGGGTTGCAAAGCTTCTAAGAAATAACGAGTTTCCGAAATACCAGCCAATATTTTTTCACCCAATCATGATGATACTTGGTGTTAATGATCAGTACACAAATCCCACTTGGCTCACCAAATTTTGCTCTTCTGGTTTGAAGCATTCGTCGAGAGTAGCAGTTTTTATATTTAGGTTTCCCTCTCTTCTATCCTATATAGTTAAATGAATTTGGAAATCTAAATCCAACATGGTTTGTAGTAGCTCTTTGAACTTGACAAAAAAAGTAGTTCTCAGTTTTGTCCCTATGGTTTGTATTCTCTTCAAGTAGCCCTTAGCAGAGACTGTGGAAAAGCACTTTCATTGAAAGGGGTTGCCAAGATTCCAAGAAATTAGGTCTTTCCGAAATAACAGCAAATATATTTTACCCAACTTGGATGATACGTGGTGGTAATGACAAGAACACAAATCCCATTTTTCTCACCAAATTTTGTTCTTCTAAGTGTAAGCGTTCGTATACAGTAACAGTTTTTATATTTACGTTTCCCTCTCTTCTCTCCTATATAGATAGATGAATTTATAACTCTAAATCCAACATGGTTGGTAGTAGCTCTTTGAAACTTGACAAAAAAAAAGTAGTTCTCAGTTTTTTCTCTATGGTTTGTTTCCTTTTCAAGTAGCCCTAAGTATACACTGTGGAAAAGCACTTTCATAGAAAGGGGTTGCCAAGCTTCCAAGAAATTATGAGTTTCCGAAATACCAGCAAATATTTTTTCACCCAATCTTGATGATACGTGGGGGTATTGACTAGTACACAAATCCCACTTGGTTCAACAAATTTTGTCTTCTAGTTTCCAGCGTTCATTTACAGTAGCAGTTTTTATTTTTAGGTTTCCCTCCGTTCTCTCCTATATAGATAGATGAATTTGGAACTCTAAATCCAACATGGTTTGTAGTAGCTCTTTGAAACTTGACAAAATAAAGGAGTTCTCAGTTTTGTCTCTATGGTTTGTTTCCTCTTCAATAGCCCTAGGCACAGACTGTGGAAAAGCACTTCATTGAGAGGGGTTGACAAGCTTCCAAGAAATAACGAGTTTCCGAAATACCAGCAAATTTTTTTAACCCAATCTTGATGGTACTTGGTGGTAATGATCTGTACACAAATCCCATTGACTCACCAAATTTTGACACTTCTAGGTTGAAGCATTCGTTTACAGTAGCAGTTTATATTTTTAGGTTTCCCTCTGTTCTCTCCTATGTAGATAGATGAATTTGGAACTCTAAATACAACATGGTTTGTAGTAGCTCTTTGAAACTTGACAAAATAAAGGAGATCTCAGTTTTGTCTCTCTGGTTGGTTTCCTGTTCAAGTAGCCATAGGCAGAGACTGTGGAAAAGCCCTTTCATTGAGAGGGGTTGCCAATCTTCTAAGAAATAACGAGTTTCCAAAATACCAGCAAATATTTTTTCACCCAATCTTGATGATACTTGGTGGTAATGATCGGTACACAAATCCCACTTGACTCATCAAATTTTGTTCTTCTAGGTTGAATCGTTCGTTTACAGTATCAGTTTATATTTTCAGGTTGCCCTCTGTTCTCTCCTATATAGATAGATGAATTTGGAACTCTAAATCCAACATGGTCTGTAGTAGCTCTTGGAAAGTTGACAAAATAAAGGAGTTCTCAGGTTTGTCTCTATGGTTTGTTTTCTCTTCAATAACCCTAGGCACAGACTGTGGAAAAGCGTTTCATTGAGAGTGGTTGCCAAGCTTCTAAGAAATAACGAATTTCAGAAATACCAGCAAATATTTTTTCACCCAATATTGATGATACTTTGTGGTAATGATCAATACACAAATCCCACTTGGCTCACCAAATTTCGTTCCTCTAAGTTGAAGCGTTCGTCTACAGTAGCAGTTTTTATATTTAGGTTTCCCTCTGTTCTCTCCTAAAGAGATAGATGAATTTGGAACTCTAAATCCAACATGGTTTGTAGTAGCTCTTTGAAACTTGACAAAAAAAGTAGTTCTCAGTTTTTTCTCTATGGTTTGTTTCCTCTTCAAGTAGCCCTAAGTATACACTGTGGAAAAGCACTTTCATAGAAAGGGGCTGCCAAGCTTCCAAGAAATTACGAGTTTCCGAAATACCAGCAAATATTTTTTCACCCAATCTTGATGATACGTGGTGGTAATGACTAGTACACAAATCCCACTTGGTTCAACAAATTTTGTCTTCTAGTTTCCAGCGTTCGTTTACAGTAGCAGTTTTTATTTTTAGGTTTCCCTCCGTTCTCTCCTATATAGATAGACGAATTTGGAACTCTTAATCCAACATGGTTTGTAGTAGCTCTTTGAAACTTGACAAAATAAAGGAGTTCTCAGTTTTGTCTCTATGGTTTGTTTCCTCTTCAATAGCCCTAGGCACAGACTGTGGAAAAGCACTTCATTGAGAGGGGTTGACAAGCTTCTAAGAAATAACGAATTTCCGAAAAACCAGCAAATATTTTTTCACCCAATATTGATGATACTTTGTGGTAATGATCAATACACAAATCCCACTTGGCTCACCAAATTTTGTTCTTCTAGGTTGAAGCGTTCGTCTACAGTAGCAGTTTTTATATTTAGGTTTCCCTCTGTTCTCTCTTAAATAGATAGATGAATTTGGAACTCTAAATCCAACATGGTTTGTAGTAGCTCTTTGAAACTTGACAAAATTAATGAGTTCTCAGATTTGTCTCTATGGTTTGTTTCCTCTTCAAGTAGTCCTAGGCACACACTGTGGAAATACACTTCCATTTCCAAGCTTCTAAGAAATAAGGAGCTTCCGAAATACCAGCAAATATTTTTTCACCCTATCTTGATGATACTTGGTGGTAATGATCAGAGCACAAATCCCACTTGGCTCACCAAATTTTGTCCTTGTACGTTGAAGCGTTCGTCTACGTTAGCAGTTTTTATATTTAGGTTTTTCTCTGTTCTCTTCTACATAGATAGATGAATTTGGAACTCTAAATCCAACATGGTTTGTTGTAGCTCTTTGAAACTTCAAAAAAAAAGTAGTTCTCAGTTTTGTCTCTATGGTTTGTTTCCTCTTCAAGTAGCCCTAAGCAGAGACTGTGGAAAAGCACTTTCATTGAAAGGGGTTGCCAAGCTTCCAAGAAATTACGAGTTTCCGAAATACCAGCAAATATTTTTTCACCCAATCTTAATGATACTTGGTGGTAATGATCAGTACAGAAATAACATTTGGCTCACCAAATTTTGTTCTTCTACGTTGAAGCGTTCGTCTACAGTAGCAGTTTTTATATTTAGGTTTCCCTCTGTTCTCTCCTATATAGATAGATAATTTGGAACTCTAAATCCAACATGGTTTGTAGTAGCTCTTTGACACTTGACAACATAAAGTAGTTCTCAGTTTTGTCTGTATGGTTAGTTTTCTCTTCAAGTAGCCCTAGGCACAGACTGTGGAAAAGCACTTTTATTGAGAGGGGTTGCCAAGCTTCTAAGAAATAACGAGTTTCCGAAATACCAGCAAATATTTTTTCACCCAATCTTCATGATACGTGGTGGTAATGATCAGCACACAAATCCCACTTGGGTCACCAAATTGTGTTCTTCTAGGTTGATGCGTTTGTCTACAGTAGCAGTTTTTATATTTTGGATTTCCTCTCTTCTCTCCTATATAGATAGATGAATTTGGAACTCTAAATCCAACATGGTTTGTAGTAGCTCTTTGAAACTTGACAAAATAAAGGAGTTCTCAGCTTTGTTTCTATTATTTGTTTCCTCTTCAAGTAGCCCTAAGCAGAGACTATGGAAAAGCACTTTCATTGAAAGGGGTTGCCAAGCTTCCAAGAAATTACGAGTTTCCGAAATAGCGGCAAATATTTTCTCACTCAGTCTTGAAGATACGTGGTGGTAATGATTGGTACATAAATCCCACTTGGTTCAGCAAATATTGTTCTTTTAGGTTGAAGATTTCGTCCACAATAGCAGTTTTTATATTTAGGTTACCCTCTGTTCTCTCCTATATAGATAGATGAATTTGGAACTCTAAATCCATCATGGTTTGTAGTAGATCTTTGAAACTTGGCAAAATAAAGGTGTTCTCAGTTTTGTTTCTATGATTTGTTTCCTCTTCTAGTAGCCCTAAGCTGAGACTGTGGAAAAGAACTTTCATTGATAGGGGTTTCCAAGCTTCGAAGAAATAACGAGTTTCCGAATTACCAGCAAATATTTTTTCACCCAATCTTGATGATACTTGGTGGTAATGATCGGTACATAAATCCCACTTGACTCACCAAATTTTGTTCTTCTAGTTTGAAGCGTTCGTTTACAGTAGCAGTTTATATATTTAGGTTTGCCTCTGTTCTCTCCTATATAAATAGCTGAATTTGGAACTCTAAATCCAACATGGTTTGTAGTAGCTCTTTGAAACGTGACAAAATAAAATAGTTCTCAGTTTTATCTCTTTGGTTGTTTCCACTTCAAGTAGCCGTAAGCAGAGACTGTGGAAAAGCAGTTTCATTGAAAGGGGTTGCCAAGCTTCCAAGAAATTACGAGATTCTGAAATACCAGCAAATATTTTTTCACCCAATCTTGATGATACGTGGTGGTAATGATCAGTACAAAAAACCCACTTGGCTGACCAAATTGTGTTCTTCTAGGTTGAAGCATTCGTCTATAGTAGCAGTTTTTATATGTAGGTTTCACTCTGTTCTCTTCTATATAGATAGATGATTAGGAACTCTAAATTCAACATGGTTTGTAGTAGCTCTTTGAAACTTGTCAAAAGAAAGTAGTTCTCAGTTGTGTCTCTATGGTTTATTTCCTCATCAACTAGCCCTAGGCACAGACTGTGGAAAAGGACTTTCATTGAGAGGGGTTGCCAAGCTTCCAAAAAATAACGAGTTTCCGAAATACCAGCAAATATTTTTTCACCCAATTTGATGATACTTGGTGGTAATGATCGGTACACAAATCCCACTTGGCGCACCAAATTTTGTTCTTCTAGTTTTAAGCGTTCGTTTACAGTAGCAGTTTATATTTTTAGGTTTCCCTCTGTTCTCTCTTATATAGATAGATGAATTTGGAACTCTAACACCAACACGGTTTGTAGTAGCTCTTTGAAACTTGACAAAATTAAGGAGTTCTCAGTTTTGTCTCTATGATTTGTTTCCTCTTCAAGTAGCCCTAAGCAGAGTCTGTGGAAAAGCACTTTCATTGAAAGGGTTTGCCAAGCTTCCAAGAAATTAGGTGTCTCCGAAATACCAGCAAATATTTTTTCACCCAGTCTTGATGATACTTGGTGGTAATGACAAGTACACAAATCCCACTTGGCTAACCAAATTTTGTTCTTCTAGGTTGAAGCGTTCGTTTACAGTAGCAGTTTTTATTTTTAGGTTTCACTCTGTTCTCTCTTATATAGATAGATGAATTTGGAACTCTAAATACAACATGGTTTGTAGTAGCTCTTTGAAATTTGACAAAATAAAGGAGTTCTCAGTTTTGTCTCTATGGTTTGTTTCCTCTTCAAGTATCCCTAGGCACAGACTGTGGAAAAGCACTTTTATTGAGAGGGGTTATCAAGCTTCCCAGAAATTACGATTTTCCGAAATACCAGCACATATTTTTTCACCCAATATTGAAGATACGTGTTGGTAATGATCAGTACAAAAAACCCACTTGGCTGACCAAATTGTGTTCTTCTAGGTTGAAGCGTTCATCTACAGCAGTATTTTTTATATGTAGGTTTAACTCTGTTCTCTTCTATATAGATAGATGAATTTGGAACTCTAAATCCAACATGGTTTGTAGTAGCTCTTTGAACCTTGAGAAAATAATGTAGTTCTCAGTTTTGTCTCTATGGTTTATTTCCTCTACAAGTAGCCCTATGCACAGACTGTGGAAAAGCACTTTCATTGAGAGGGGTAGCCAAGCTTCTAAGAAATAACATGTTTCCGAAATACCAGCAAATATTTTTTCACCCAATCTTGATGATACTTGGTGGTAATGATCAGTACACAAATCCACCTTGGCTCACCAAATTGTGTTCTTCTAGGTTGGAGCGTTCGTCTAGAGTAGCAGTTTTTATATTTAGGTTTCACTCTGTACTCTCCAATATAGATAGATGAATTTGGAACTCTAAATCCAACATGGTTTGTAGTAGCTCTTTGAAACTTGACAAAATAAAGGAGTTCTCAGTTTTGTCTCTATGGTTTGTTTCCTCTTCAAGTAGACCTAGGCAGAGACTGTGGAAAAGCACTTTCATTGAAAGGGGTTGCCAAGCTTCCAAGAAATTACGAGTTTCCAAAATACCGGCAAATATTTTTTCACCCAATCTGGATGATACATGGTGGTAATGACAAGTACACAAATTCCACTTAGCTCACCAGATTTTGTTCTTCTAGTTTGAAGCTTTCGTTTACAGTAGCAGTTTTCATTTTTAGGTTTCATTCTGTTCTCTCCTTTATAGATAGATGAATTTGGAATTCTAAATCCAACATGGTTTGTAGTAGCTCTTTGAAACTTGACAAATAAGGGGTTCTCAGTTTTGTCTCTATGGTTTGTTTCCTCTTCAAGTATCCCTAAGCACAGACTGTGGAAAAGTACTTTCATTGAGAGGGGTTGCCAAGCTTCTAAGAAATAACGAGTTTCCGAAATACCAGCAAATATTTTTTCACCCAATCTTGATGATATTGGTGGTGATGATCAGTCCACAAATCCCACTTGGCCCACCAAATTTTGTTCTTCTAGGTTTAAGCGTTCGTCTACAGTAGCAGTTTTTATATGTAGGTTTCAATCTGTTCTCTCCTATATAGATAGATGAATTTTGAACTCTAAAACCAACATGGTTTGTAGTAGCTCTTTGAAACTTGACAAAATAAAGGAGTTCTCAGTTTTGTCTCTATGATTTGTTTCCTCTTCAAGTAGCCCTAAGCAGAGTCTGTGGAAATGCACTTTCATTGAAAGGGGTTGCCAAGCTTCCAAGAAATTACGGGTTTCCAAAGTACCAGCAAATATTTTTTCACCCAGTCTTGATGATACTTGGTGGTCATGACAAGTACACAAATCCCACTTGGCTAACCAAATTTTGTTCTTCTAGGTTGAAGCGTTCGTTTACAGTAGCAGTTTTTATTTTTAGGTTTCACTCTGTTCTCTCTTATATAGATAGATGAATTTGGAACTCTAAATCCAACATGGTTTGTAGTAGCTCTTTGAAACTTGACAAAATAAAGGCGTTCTCAGTTTTTTCTCTATGGTTTGTTTCCTCTTCAAGTAGCCCTAGGCATAGACTGTGGAAAAGCACTTTTATTGAGAGGGGTTATCAAGCTTCCCAGAAATTATGATTTTCCGAAATACCAGCACATATTTTTTCACCCAATATTGATGATACGTGTTGGTAATGATCAGTACAAAAAACCCACTTGGCTGACCAAATTGTGTTCTTCTAGGTTGAAGGGTTCATCTACAGTAGTATTTTTTATATGTAGGTTTTACTCTGTTCTCTTCTATATAGATAGATGAATTTGGAACTCTAAATCCAACATGGTTTGTAGTAGCTCTTTGAACCTTGACAAAATAATGTAGTTCTCAGTTTTGTCTCTATGGTTTATTTCCTCTACAAGTAGCCCTATGCACAGACTGTGGAAAAGCACTTTCATTGAGAGGGGTAGCCAAGCTTCTAAGAAATAACAAGTTTCCGAAATACCAGCAAATATTTTTTCACCCAATCTTGATGATACTTGGTGGTAATGATCAGTACACAAATCCCACTTGGCTCACCAAATTGTGTTCTTCTAGGTTGGAGCGTTCGTCTACAGTAGCAGTTTTTATATTTAGGTTTCACTCTGTACTCTCCAATATAGATAGATGAATTTGGAACTCTAAATCCAACATGGTTTGTAGTAGCTCTTTGAAACTTGAAAAAATAAAGGAGTTCTCAGTTTTGTCTCTATGGTTTGTTTCCTCTTCAAGTAGACATAAGCAGAGACTGTGGAAAAGCACTTTCATTGAAAGGGGTTGCCAAGCTTCCAAGAAATTACGAGTTTCCAAAATACCGGAAATATTTTTTCACCCAATATGGATGATACATGGTGGTAATGACAAGTACACAAATTCCACTTAGCTCACCAAATTTTGTTCTTCTAGTTTGAAGCTTTCGTTTACAGTAGCAGTTTTCATTTTTAGGTTTCATTCTGTTCTCTCCTATATAGATAGATGAATTTGGAATTCTAAATCAACATGGTTTGTAGTAGCTCTTTGAAACTTGACAAATAAAGGAGTTCTCAGTTTTGTCTCTATGGTTTGTTTCCTCTTCAAGTATCCCTAAGCACAGACTGTGGAAAAGCACTTTCATTGAGAGGGGTTGCCAAGCTTCTAAGAAATAATGAGTTTCCGAAATACCAGCAAATATTTTTTCACCCAATCTTGATGATATTGGTGGTAATGATCAGTCCACAAATCCCACTTGGCCCACCAAATTTTGTTCTTCTAGGTTTAAGCGTTCGTCTACAGTAGCAGTTTTTATATGTATTTTTCAATCTGTTCTCTCCTATATAGATAGATGAATTTGGAACTCTAAAACCAACATGGTTTGTAGTAGCTCTTTAAAACTTGACAAAATAAAGGAGTTCTCAGTTTTGTCTCCATGATTTCTTTCCTCTTCAAGTAGCCCTAAGCAGAGTCTGTGGAAAAGCACTTTCATTGAAAGGGGTTTCCAAGCTTCCAAGAAATTACGAGATTCTGAAATACCAGCAAATATTTTTTCACCCAGTCTTGATGATACGTGGTGGTAATGATCAGTACAAAAAACCCACTTGGCTGACCAAATTGTGCTCTTCTAGGTTGAAGCATTCGTCTATAGTAGCAGTTTTTATATGTAGGTTTTACTCTGTTCTCTTCTATATAGATAGATGAATTAGGAACTCTAAATTCAACATGGTTTGTAGTAGCACTTTGAGACTTGTCAAAAGAATGTAGTTCTCAGTTGTGTCTCTATGGTTTATTTCCTCATCAAGTAGCCCTAGGCACAGACTGTGGAAAAGGACTTTCATTGAGAGGGGTTGCCAAGCTTCCTAAAAATAACGAGTTTCCGAAATACCAGCAAATATTTTTTCACCCAATTTGATGACACTTGGTGGTAATGATCGGTACACAAATCTCACTTGGCGCACCAAATTTTGTTCTTCTACTTTTAAGCGTTCGTTTACAATAGCAGTTTATATTTTTAGGTTTCCCTCTGTTCAATCCTATATAGATAGTTGAATTTGGAACTCTAAATCAAACATGGTTTGTAGTAGCTCTTTGAAACTTGACAAAATAAAGCAGTTCTCAGTTGTGTCTCTATGGTTCCTTTCCTCTTCAAATAGCCTTAGGCACAGACTGTGGAAAAGCACTTTAATTGAGAGGGGTTGCCAAACTTCTAAGAAATAACGAGTTTCCGAAATACCAGCAAATATTTTTTCACCCAGTCTTGATGATATTGGTGGTAATGATCAGTCCACAAATCCCACTTGGCCCACCAAATTTTGTTCTTCTAGGTTTAAGCGTTCGTCTACAGTAGCAGTTTTTATATGTAGGTTTCAATCTGTTCTCTCCTATATAGATAGATGAATTTGGAACTCTAAATCCAACATGGTTTGTAGTAGCTCTTTGAAACTTGACAAAATAAAGGAGTTCTCAGGTTTGTCTCTATGGTTTGTTTCCTCTTCAAGTAGCCCTAAGCAGAGACTGTGGAAAAGCACTTTCATTGAAAGGGGTTGCCAAGCTTCCAAGAAATAACGAGTTTCCGAAATACCAGCAAATATTTTTTCACCCAATCTTGATGATACTTGGTGGTAATGACAAGTACACAAATCCCACTTGGCTTACCAAATTTTTTTCTTCTAAGTTTAAGCGTTCATTACAGTAGCAGTTTTAATTATTGGTTTCAATCTGTTCTCTCTTATACACATAGATGAATTGGAACTCTAATTCAAACATGGTTTGTAGTAGCTCTTTGAAACATGACAAAATAAAGTAGTTCTCACTTTTGTCTCTATGGTTTGTTTCCTCTTCAAGTAGCCCTAGGCACAGACTGTGGAAAAGCACTTTCATTGAAAGGGGTTGCCAAGCTTCCAAGAAATAACGAGTTTCCGATAAACCAGCAAATATTTTTTCACCCAATCTTGATGATACTTGGTGGTTATGATCGGTAAAGAAATTCAACTTGATTCAACAAATTTTGTTCTTCTAGTTTGAAGCGTTCGTTTATACAGTACCACTTTATATTTTTAGGTTTCCCTTTGTTCTCTCCTATATAGGTAGCTGAATTTGGAACTCTAAATCCAACATGGTTTGTAGTAGCTCTTTGAAACTTGACAAAATAAAGGAGTTCTCAGTTTTGTCTCAATGGTTTTTTCCTCTTCTATTAGCCCTAGGCACACACTGTGGAAAAGCACTTTAATTGAGAGGGGTTGCCAAGCTTCTAAGAAATAACGAGTTTACGAAATACCAGCAAATATTTTTTCACCCAATCTTGATGATACTTGGTGGTAATGATCAGTCCACAAATCCCACTTGGCTCACCAATTTTTTTTTCTTCTAGGTTTAAACGTTCGTCTACAGTAGCAATTTTTATATTTAGGTTTCACTCTATTCTCTCTTATATAGATAGATGAATATGGAACTCTAAATCCAACATGGTTTGTAGTAGCTCTTTGAAACTTGACAAAATAAAGTAGTTCTCAGTTTTGTCTCTATGGTTTGTTTCCTCTTCAAGTAGACCTAGGCACAGACTGTGGAAAAGCACTTTCATTGATAGGGGTTGCCAAGCTTCCAAGAAATAATGAGTTTCCGAAATACCAGCAAATATTTTTTCACCCAATCTTGATGATACTTGGTGGTAATGATCGGTACAGAAATTCCACTTGATTCAACAAATTTTGTTCTTCTAGTTTGAAGTGTTCGTTTATACAGTACCACTTTATATTTTTAGGTTTCCCTCTGTTCTCTCCTATATAGATAGCTAAATTTGGAACTCTAAATCCAACATGGTTTGTAGTTCCTCTTTGAAACTTGTCAAATAAAAGTAGTTCTCTGTTTTGTCTCTATGATTTGTTTCCTCTTCAAGTAGCCCTAAGCAGAGACTGTGGAAAAGCACTTTCATTGAAAGGAGTTGCCAAGCTTCCAAAAAATTACGAGTTTTCGAAATAGCAGCAAATACTTTTTCACCCAAACTTGATGATAGGTGGTGGTAATGACAAGTACACAAATCCCACTTGGCTCACCAAATTTTGTTCTTCTAGGTTGAAGCGTTCGTTTACTGTAGCAGTTTTTATTTTTAGGTTTCACTTTCTTCTCTCCTATATAGATGGATGAATTTGGAACTCTAAATCCAACATGGTTTTTAGTAGCTCTTTGAAACTTGACAAAATAAAGGAGTTATAAGTTTGTCTCTATGGTTTTTTTTCCTCTTCAAGTAGCCCTATGCACAGACTCTGGAAAAGCACTTTCCTTGAAAGGGGTTGCCAAGTTAACAAGAAATAGCGAGTTTCCGAAACACCAGCAAATATTTTTTTCACAAAATATTGATGATACTTGGTGGTAATGATCGGTACACAAATCTCACTTGACTCACCAAATTGTGTTCTTCTAGTTTGAAGCGTTCCTTTAAGTAGCAGTTTATATTTTCAGGTTTCCCTCTGTTCTCTCCTATATAGATAGCTGAATTTGGAAATTTAAATCCAACATGGTTTTTAGTAGCTCTTTGAAACTTGACAAAAATGTAGTTCTCAGTTTTGTCCCTTTGATTTGTTTCCTCTTCAAGTAGCCCTAAGCATAGACTGTGGAAAAGCACTTTCATTGAAAGGAGTTGCCAATTTTCCAAGAAATTACGAGTTTCCGAAATACCAGCAAATACTTTTTTACATAATCTTGATGGTAGGTGGTGGTAATGACAAGTACACAAATCCCAAGTGGCTCACCAATCTTTGTTCTTCTAGGTTG
The DNA here is from genome assembly GCF_048772815.1 of Callospermophilus lateralis. Lineage (NCBI taxonomy): Eukaryota > Metazoa > Chordata > Mammalia > Rodentia > Sciuridae > Callospermophilus > Callospermophilus lateralis. The sequence continues at coordinate 23,108 of NW_027516152.1, forward strand.
AATCGTTCGTCAACAGGAGAAGTTTTTATATTTAGGTTTCACTCTTTTCTCTTCTATATAGATAGATGAATTTGGAACTCTAAATCCAACCTGGTTTGTAGTAGCTCTTTGAAACTTGACAAAACAAAAGTGTTCTCAGTTTTGTCTCTATGGTTTGTTTAATCTTCAAGTAGCCTTAGGCACATACTGTGGAAAAGCACTTTCATTGAAAGGGGTTGCCAAGCTTCCAAGAAATAACGAGTTAGCGAAATACCAGCAAATATTTTTTCACCCAATCTTGATGATACTTGGTGGTAATGATCAGTACACAAATCCCACTTGACTCACCAAATTGTGTTCTTCTAGTTTGAAGCGTTCGTTTACAGTAGCAGTTTATATTTTTAGGTTTCCCTCTGCTCTCTCCGATAAGATAGCTGAATTTGGAACTCTAAATCCAACATGGTTTGTAGTAGCTCTTTGAAACTTGACAAAAAAAGTAGTTCTCAGTTTTGTCTCTTTGATTTATTTCCTCTTAAAGTAGCCCTAAGCAGATACTGTGGAAAAGCACTTTCATTGAAAGGAGTTGCCAAGCTTCCAAGAAATTACGAGTTTCCGAAATACCAGCAAATACTTTTTCACCCAATCTTGATGATACGTGGTGGTAATGATCAGTCCACAAATCCCACTTGGCTCACCAAATTTTGTTCTTCTAGGTATAAGCGTTTGTCTACATTAGCAATTTTTATATTTAGGTTTAACTCTGTTCTCTCTTATATAGATAGATGAATATGGAACTCTAAATCCAACATGGTTTGTAGTAGCTCTTTGAAACTTGACAAAATAAAGGAGTTCTCAGTTTTGTCTCTATGGTTTGTTTCCTCTTCCAGTAGCCATAGGCACAGACTGTGGAGAAGCACTTTCATTGAAAGGGGTTGCCAAGCTTCCAAGAAATAATGAGTTTCCGAAATACCAGCAAATATTTTTTCACCCAATCCTGATGATACTTGGTGGTAATGATCGGTACAGAAATTCCACTTGACTCACCAAATTTTGTTCTTGTAGTTTGAAGCGTTCATTTACATTAGCAGTTTATATTTTTAGGTTTCCCTCTAATCTCTCCTATATTGATAGCTGAATTTGGAACTCAAAATCCAACATGGTTTGTAGTAGCTCTTTGAAACTTGGCAAAATAAAGTAGTTCTCAGTTTTGTTTCTATGGTTTGTTTCCTGTTAATGTAGCCCTAGGCACAGACTGTGGAAAAGGACTTTCATTGAGAGGGGTTGCCAAGCTTCCAAAAAATACCGAGTTTCCCAAATACCAGTAAATATTTTTTAACCCAATTAGATGACACTTGGTGGTAATGATCGGTACACAAATCCCACTTGGTGCACCAAATTTTGTTCTTCTACTTTTAAGCGTTCGTTTACAATAGCAGTTTATATTTTTAGGTTTCCCTCTGTTCAATCCTATATAGATAGTTGAATTTGGAACTCTAAATCAAACATGGTTTGGAGTAGCTCTTTGAAACTTGACAATATAAAGGAGTTCTCAGTTTTGTCTCTATGGTTCGTTTCCTCTTCAAATAGCCTTAGGCACAGACTGTGGAAAAGCACTTTAATTGAGAGGGGTTGCCAAGCTTCTAAGAAATAACGAGTTTCCGAAATACCAGCAAATATTTTTCACCCAATCTTGATGATATTGGTGGTAATGATCAGTCCACAAATCCCACTTGGCCCACTAAATTTTGTTCTTCTAGGTTTAAGCGTTCGTCTACAGTAGCAGTTTTTATATGTAGGTTTCAATCTGTTCTCTCCTATATAGATAGATGAATTTCTAACTCTAAATCCAACATGGTTTGTAGTAGCTCTTTGATACTTGACAAAATAAAAAAGTTCTCAGGTTTGTCTCTATGGTTTGTTTCCTCGTCAAGTAGCCCTAAGCAGAGACTGTGGAAAAGCACTTTCATTGAAAGGGGTTGCCAAGCTTCCAAGAAATAACGAGTTTCCGAAATACCAGCAAATATTTTTTCACCCAATCTTGATGATACTTGGTGGTAATGACAAGTACACAAATCCCACTTGGCTTACCAAATTTTTTCTTCTAGGTTTAAGCGTTCATTAGAGTAGCAGTTTTAATTATTGGTTTCAATCTGTTCTCTCTTATACACATAGATGAATTTGGAATTCTAATTCAAACATGGTTTGTAGTAGCTCTTTGAAACTTGACAAAATAAAGTAGTTCTCACTTTTGTCTCTATGGTTTGTTTCCTCTTCAAGTAGCCCTAGGCACAGACTGTGGAAAAGCACTTTCATTGAAAGGGGTTGCCAAGCTTCCAAGAAATAACGAGTTTCCGATAAACCAGCAAATATTTCTTCACCCAATCTTGATGATACTTGGTGGTTATGATCGGTAAAGAAATTCAACTTGATTCAACAAATTTTGTTCTTCTAGTTTGAAGCGTTCGTTTATACAGTACCACTTTATATTTTTAGGTTTCCCTTTGTTCTCTCCTATATTGGTAGCTGAATTTGGAACACTAAATCCAACATGGTTTGTAGTAGCTCTTTGAAACTTGACAAAATAAAGGAGTTCTCAGTTTTGTCTCAATGGTTTTTTCCTCTTCTATTAGCCCTAGGCACACACTGTGGAAAAGCACTTTAATTGAGAGGGGTTGCCAAGCTTCTAAGAAATAACGAGTTTCCGAAATACCAGCAAATATTTTTTCACCCAATTTGATGACACTTGGTGGTAATGATCAGTACACAAATCCCCCTTGGCGCACCAAATTTTGTTCTTCTACTTTTAAGCGTTCGTTTACAATAGCAGTTTATATATTTAGGTTTCCCTCTGTTCTCTCCTATATAGATAGATGAATTTGGAACTCTAAATCCAACATGGTTTGTAGTAGCTCTTTGAAACTTGACAAAAAAAGTAGTTCACAGTTTTGTCTCTATGGTTTGTTTCCTCTTCAAGTAGCCCTAAGCCGAAACTGTGGAAAAGCACTTTCATTGAAAGGGGTTGCCAAGCTTCGAAGAAATTACGAGTTTCCGATATACCAGCAAATATTTTTTCACCCAATCTGGATGATACGTGGTGGTAATGACAAGTACACAAATCCCACTTGGCTCACCAAATTTTGTTCTTCTAGGTTGAAGCGTTCGTCTACAGTAGCAGTTTTTACATTTAGGATTCACTGTTCTATATAGATAGATGAATTTGGAACTCTAAATCCAACATGGTTAGTAGTAGCTCTTTGAAACTTGACAAAATAACGGAGTTCTCAGTTTTGTCTCTATGGTTTGTTTCCTCTTTAAGTAGCCCTAGGCACAGACTGTGGAAAAGCACTTTCATTGAAAGGGGTTGCCAAGCTTCCAAGAAATAAATAGCTTCCGAAATACCAGCAAATATTTTTTCACCCAATCTTGATGATACTTGGTGGTAATGATCGGTACGCAAATACCACTTGACTCACCAAATTTTGTTCTTCTAGTTTGAAGTGTTCCTTTACAGTAGCAGTTTATATTTTTACGTTTCCCTCTGTTCTCTCCTACATAGATAGATGAATTTTTAACTCTAAATCCAACATGGTTTGTAGTAGCACTTTGAAACTTGAAAAAAAAGTAGTTCTCAGTTTTGTCTCTATGGTTTGTTTCCTCTTCAAGTAACCCTAAGCAGAGACTTAGGAAAAGCGCTTTCATTGAAAGGGGTTGCCAAGCTTCCAAGAAATTACGAATTTCCGAAATGCCAGCACATATTTTTTCACCCAATCTTGATGATACGTGGTGGTAATGACCAATACACAAATCCCACTTGGCTCACCAAATTTTTTTCTTCTAGGTTGAAGCGTTCGTTTACAGTAGCAGTTTTTATTTTTAGGTTTTTCTCAAATCTCTCCTATAGAGATAGATGAATTTGGAACTCTAAATCCAACATGGTTTGTAGTAGCTCTTTGAAACTTGACAAATAAAGGCGTTCTCAGTTTTGTCTCTATGGCTTGGTTCCTCTTCAAGTAGCCCTAGGCACAGACTGTGGAAAAGCACTTTCCTTGAGAGGGGTTGCCAAACTTGTAAGAAATAACGAGTTTCTGAAATACCAGCAAATATTGTTTCACCCAATATTGATGATACTTGGTGGTAATGATCAGTACACAAATCCCATTTGGCTTAACAAATTTTGTTCTTCTAGGTTGAAGCGTTCGTCTACAGTAGCAGTTTGTGTATTTAGGTTTCCCTCTGTTCTCTCCTATATAGATAGATGAATTTGAAACTCTAAATCCAACATGGTTTGTAGTAGCTTTTTGAAACTTGACAAAATAAAGGATTTCTCAGTTTTGTCTCTATGGTTTGTTTCCTCTTCAAGTAGCCCTAGGCACAGACTGTGGAAAAGCGCTTTATTTGAAAGGTGTTGCGAAGTTTCCAAGAAATTACGAATTTCCGAACTACCAGCAAATATTTTTTCACCCAATCTTGATGATACGTGGTGGTAATGACAAGTACACAAATCCCACTTGGCTCACCAAATTTTGTTCTTCTAGGTGAAGCGTTCATTTACAGCAGCAGTTTTTATTTTTAGGTTTCACTTTGTTCTCTCCTATATAGATCAATGAATTTGCAACTCTAAATCCAAAATGGTTTGTAGTAGATCTTTGAAACTTGACAAAACAAAGGAGTTCCCAGTTTTGTCCCTATGGTTTGTTTCCTCTTCAAGTACCCCTTGGCACAGACGGTGGAAAAGCACTTTCATTGAGAGGGGTTGCCAAGCTTCTAAGAAATAACGAGTTTCCGTAATACCAGCAAATATTTTTTCACCCAATCTTGATGATACATGGTGGTAATGATCAGTACACAAATCCCACTTGGCTCACCAAATTTTGTTATTCTAGGTTAAGCGTTCATCTAAAGTAGCACTTTTTACATTTAGGTTTCACTGTTCTCTCCTATATAGATAGATGAATTTGGAACTCTAAATCCAACATGGTAAGTAGTAGCTCTTTGAAACTTGACAAAATAAAAAAGTTCTCAGATTTGTCACTATGGTTTGTTGTCTTTAAGTAGCCCTAGTCACAGTCTGTGGAAAAGCACTTTCATTGAGAGGGGTTACAAAGCTTCTAAGAAATAACGAGTTTCTGAAATACCAGCAAATATTTTTTCACCCAATCTGGATGATTCGTGGTGGTAATGACAAGTACAAAATCCCACTTGGCTCACCAAATTTTGTTCTTCTAGGTTGAAGCGTTCGTCTACAGTAGCAGTTTTTACATTTAGGTTTCACTGTTCTCTCCTATATAGATAGATGAATTTGGAAGTCTAAATCCAAAATGGTTAGTAGTAGCTCTTTGAAACTTGACAAAATAACGGAGTTCTCAGTTTTGTCTCTATGGTTTGTTTCCTCTTCAAGTATCCCTAGGCACAGACTGAGGAAAAGCACTGTCATTGAAAGGGGTTGCCAAGCTTCCAAGAAATAACTAGCTTCCGAAATACCAGCAAATATATTTTCACCCAATCTTGATGATACTTGGTGGTAATGATCGGTACTCAAATACCACTTGACTCACCAAATTTTGTTCTTCTAGTTTGAAGTGTTCCGTTACAGTAGCAGTTTATATTTTTAGGTTTCCCTCTGTTCTCTCCTACAGAGATAGATGAATTTTTAACTCTAAATCCAACATGGTTTGTAGTAGCACTTTGAAACTTGACAAAAAAGTAGTTCCCAGTTTTGTCTCTATGGTTTGTTTCCTCTTCAAGTCACCCTAAGCAGAGACTTAGGAAAAGCGCTTTCATTGGAAGGGGTTTCCAAGCTTCCAAGAAATTACGAATTTCAGAAATGCCAGCAAATATTTTTTCACTCAATCTTGATGATACGTGGTGGTGATGACAAATACACAAATCCCACTTGGCTCACCAAATTTTTTTCTTCTAGGTTGAAGCGTTCGTTTACATTAGCAGTTTATATTTTTAGGTTTCCCTCTAATCTCTCCGATATAGATAGCTGAATTTGGAACTCTAAATCCAACATGGTGTGTAGTAGCTCTTTGAAACTTGGCAAAATAAAGTAGTTCTCAGTTTTGTTTCTATGGTTTGTTTCCTCTTAAAGTAGCCCTAGGCACAGACTGTGGAAAAGGACTTTAATTGAGAGGGGTTGCCAAGCTTCTAAGAAATAACGAGTTTCCGAAATACCAGCAAATATTTTTCACCCAATCTTGATGATATTGGTGGTAATGATCAGTCCACAAATCCCACTTGGCCCACCAAATTTTGTTCTTCTAGGTTTAAGCGTTCGTCTACAGTAGCAGTTTTTATATGTAGGTTTCAATCTGTTCTCTCCTATATAGATAGATGAATTTCTAACTCTAAATCCAACATGGTTTGTAGTAGCTCTTTGAAACTTGACAAAATAAAGGAGTTCTCAGGTTTGTCTCTATGGTTTGTTTCCTCGTCAAGTAGCCCTAAGCAAAGACTGTGGAAAAGCACTTTCATTGAAAGGGGTTGCCAAGCTTCCAAGAAATAACGAGTTTCCGAAATACCAGCAAATATTTTTTCACCCAATCTTGATGATAATTGGTGGTAATGACAAGTACACAAATCCCACTTGGCTTACCAAATTTTTTTCTTCTAGGTTTAAGCGTTCATTACAGTAGCAGATTTAATTATTGGTTTCAATCTGTTCTCTCTTATACACATAGATGAATTTGGAACTCTAATTCAAACATGGTTTGTAGTAGCTCTTTGACACTTGACAAAATAAAGTAGTTCTCACTTTTGTCTCTATGGTTTGTTTCCTCTTCAAGTAGCCCTAGGCACAGACTGTGGAAAAGCACTTTCATTGAAAGGGGTTGCCAAGCTTCCAAGAAATAACCAGTTTCTGATAAACCAGCAAATATTTTTTCACCCAATCTTGATGATACTTGGTGGTTATGATCGGTAAAGAAATTCAACTTGATTCAACAAATTTTGTTCTTCTAGTTTGAAGCGTTCGTTTATACAGTACCACTTTATATTTTTAGGTTTCCCTTTGTTCTCTCCTATATAGGTAGCTGAATTTGGAACTCTAAATCCAACATGGTTTGTAGTAGCTCTTTGAAACTTGACAAAATAAAGGAGTTCTCAGTTTTGTCTCAATGGTTTTTTCTTCTTCTATTAGCCCTAGGCACACACTGTGGAAAAGCACTTTAATTGAGAGGGGTTGCCAAGCTTCTAAGAAATAACGAGATTACGAAATACCAGTAAATATTTTTTCACCCAATCTTGATGATACTTGGTGGTAATGATCAGTCCACAAATCCCAATTGGCTCACCAATTTTTTTTCTTCTAGGTTTAAACGTTCGTCTACAGTAGCAATTTTTATGTTTAGGTTTCACTCTGTTCTCTCTTATATAGATAGATGAATATGGAACTCTAAATCCAACATGGTTTGTAGTAACTCTTTGAAACTTGACAAAATAAAGTAGTTCTCAGTTTTGTCTCTATGGTTTGTTTCCTCTTCAAGTAGACCTAGGCACAGACTGTGGAAAAGCACTTTCATTTATAGGGGTTGCCAAGCTTCCAAGAAATAATGAGTTTCCGAAATACCAGCAAATATTTTTTCACCCAATCTTGATGATACTTGGTGGTAATGATCGGTACAGAAATTCCACTTGATTCAACAAATTTTGTTCTTCTAGTTTGAAGTGTTCGTTTATACAGTACCACTTTATATTTTTAGGTTTCCCTCTGTTCTCTCCTATATAGATAGCTAAATTTGGAACTCTAAATCCAACATGGTTTGTAGTTCCTCTTTGAAACTTGTCAAATAAAAGTAGTTCTCTGTTTTGTCTCTATGATTTGTTTCCTCTTCAAGTAGCCCTAAGCAGAGACTGTGGAAAAGCACTTTCATTGAAAGGAGTTGCCAAGCTTCCAAGAAATTACGAGTTTTCGAAATAGGAGCAAATTCTTTTTCACCCAATCTTGATGATAGGTGGTGGTAATGACAAGTACACAAATCCCACCTGGCTCACCAAATTTTGTTCTTCTAGGTTGAAGCGTTCGTTTACTGTAGCAGTTTTTATTTTTAGGTTTCACTTTGTTCTCTCCTATATAGATGGATGAATTTGGAACTCTAAATCCAACATGGTTTATAGTAGCTCTTTGAAACTTGACAAAATAAAGGAGTTATCAGTTTGTCTCTATGGTTTTTTTTCCTCTTCAAGTAGCCCTATGCACAGACTCTGGAAAAGCACATTCCTTGAAAGGGTTTGCCAAGCTTACAAGAAATAGCGAGTTTCCGAAATACCAGCAAATATTTTTTCACAAAATCTTGATGATACTTGGTGGTAATGATCGGTACACAAATCTCACTTGACTCACCAAATTGTGTTCTTCTAGTTTGAAGCGTTCCTTTAAGTAGCAGTTTATATTTTCAGGTTTCCCTCTGTTCTCTCCTATATAGATAGCTGAATTTCGAACTTTAAATCCAACATGGTTTTTAGTAGCTCTTTGAAACTTGACAAAAATGTAGTTCTCAGTTTTGTCCCTTTGATTTGTTTCCTCTTCAAGGAGCCCTAAGCAGAGACTGTGGAAAAGCACTTTCATTGAAAGGAGTTGCCAATTTTCCAAGAAATTACGAGTTTCCGAAATACCAGCAAATACTTTTTCACATAATCTTGATGGTAGGTGGTGGTAATGACAAGTACACAAATCCCAAGTGGCTCACCAAATTTTGTTCTTCTAGGTTGAATCGTTCGTCAACAGGAGAAGTTTTTATATTTAGGTTTCACTCTTTTCTCTTCTATATAGATAGATGAATTTGGAACTCTAAATCCAACCTGGTTTGTAGTAGCTCTTTGAAACTTGACAAAATAAAAGTGTTCTCTGTTTTGTCTCTATGGTTTGTTTAATCTTCAAGTAGCCTTAGGCACATACTGTGGAAAAGCACTTTCATTGAAAGGGGTTGCCAAGCTTCCAAGAAATAACGAGTAAGCGAAATACCAGCAAATATTTTTTCACCCAATCTTGATGATACTTGGTGGTAATGATCAGTACACAAATCCCACTTGACTCACCAAATTGTGTTCTTCTAGTTTGAAGCGTTCGTTTACAGTAGCAGTTTATATTTTTAGGTTTCCCTCTGCTCTCTCCGATAAGATAGCTGAATTTGGAACTCTAAATCCAACATGGTTTGTAGTAGCTCTTTGAAACTTGACAAAAAAAGTAGTTCTCAGTTTTGTCTCTTTGATTTATTTCCTCTTAAAGTAGCCCTAAGCAGATACTGTGGAAAAGCACTTTCATTGAAAGGAGTTGCCAAGCTTCCAAGAAATTACGAGTTTCCGAAATACCAGCAAATACTTTTTCACCCAATCTTGATGATACGTGGTGGTAATGATCAGTCCACAAATCCCACTTGGCTCACCAAATTTTGTTCTTCTAGGTATAAGCGTTTGTCTACATTAGCAATTTTTATATTTAGGTTCAACTCTGTTCTCTCTTATATAGATAGATGAATATGGAACTCTAAATCCAACATGGTTTGTAGTAGCTCTTTGAAACTTGACAAAATAAAGTAGTTCTCAGTTTTGTCTCTATGGTTTGTTTCCTCTTCCAGTAGCCATAGGCACAGACTGTGGAGAAGCACTTTCATTGAAAGGGGTTGCCAAGCTTCCAAGAAATAATGAGTTTCTGAAATACCAGCAAATATTTTTTCACCCAATCCTGATGATACTTGGTGGTAATGATCGGTACAGAAATTCCACTTGACTCACCAAATTTTGTTCTTGTAGTTTGAAGCGTTCATTTACATTAGCAGTTTATATTTTTAGGTTTCCCTCTAATCTCTCCTATATAGATAGCTGAATTTGGAACTCTAAATCCAACATGGTTTGTAGTAGCTCTTTGAAACTTGGCAAAATAAAGTAGTTCTCCGTTTTGTTTCTATGGTTTGTTTCCTCTTAAAGTAGCCCTAGGCACAGACTGTGGAAAAGGACTTTAATTGAGAGGGATTGCCAAGCTTCTAAGAAATAACGAGTTTCCGAAATACCAGCAAATATTTTTCACCCAATCTTGATGATATTGGTGGTAATGATCAGTCCACAAATCCCACTTGGCCCACCAAATTTTGTTCTTCTAGGTTTAAGCGTTCGTCTACAGTAGCAGTTTTTATATGTAGGTTTCAATCTGTTCTCTCCTATATAGATAGATGAATTTCTAACTCTAAATCCAACATGGTTTGTAGTAGCTCTTTGAAACTTGACAAAATAAAGGAGTTCTCAGGTTTGTCTCTATGGTTTGTTTCCTCGTCAAGTAGCCCTAAGCAGAGACTGTGGAAAAGCACTTTCATTGAAAGGGGTTGCCAAGCTTCCAAGAAATAACGAGTTTCCGAAATACCAGCAAATATTTTTTCACCCAATCTTGATGATACTTGGTGGTAATGACAAGTACACAAATCCCACTTGGCTTACCAAATTTTTTTCTTCTAGGTTTAAGCGTTCATTACAGTAGCAGATTGAATTATTGGTTTCAGTCTGTTCTCTCTTATACACATAGATGAATTTGGAACTCTAATTCAAACATGGTTTGTAGTAGCTCTTTGAAACTTGACAAAATAAAGTAGTTCTCACTTTTGTCTCTATGGTTTGTTTCCTCTTCAAGTAGCCCTAGGCACAGACTGTGGAAAAGCACTTTCATTGAAAGGGGTTGCCAAGCTTCCAAGAAATAACGAGTTTCTGATAAACCAGCAAATATTTTTTCACCCAATCTTGATGATACTTGGTGGTTATGATCGGTAAAGAAATTCAACTTGATTCAACAAATTTTGTTCTTCTAGTTTGAAGCGTTCGTTTATACAGTACCACTTTATATTTTTAGGTTTCCCTTTGTTCTCTCCTATATAGGTAGCTGAATTTGGAACTCTAAATCCAACATGGTTTGTAGTAGCTCTTTGAAACTTGACAAAATAAAGGAGTTCTCAGTTTTGTCTCAATGGTTTTTTCTTCTTCTATTAGCCCTAGGCACACACTGTGGAAAAGCACTTTAATTGAGAGGGGTTGCCAAGCTTCTAAGAAATAACGAGTTTACGAAATACCAGCAAATATTTTTTCACCCAATCTTGATGATACTTGGTGGTAATGATCAGTCCACAAATCCCACTTGGCTCACCAATTTTTTTTCTTCTAGGTTTAAACGTTCGTCTACAGTAGCAATTTTTATGTTTAGGTTTCACTCTGTTCTCTCTTATATAGATAGATGAATATGGAACTCTAAATCCAACATGGTTTGTAGTAGCTCTTTGAAACTTGACAAAATAAAGTAGTTCTCAGTTTTGTCTCTATGGTTTGTTTCCTCTTCAAGTAGACCTAGGCACAGACTGTGGAAAAGCACTTTCATTTATAGGGGTTGCCAAGCTTCCAAGAAATAATGAGTTTCCGAAATACCAGCAAATATTTTTTCACCCAATCTTGATGATACTTGGTGGTAATGATCGGTACAGAAATTCCACTTGATTCAACAAATTTTGTTCTTCTAGTTTGAAGTGTTCGTTTATACAGTACCACTTTATATTTTTAGGTTTCCCTCTGTTCTCTCCTATATAGATAGCTAAATTTGGAACTCTAAATCCAACATGGTTTGTAGTTCCTTTTTGAAACTTGTCAAATAAAAGTAGTTCTCTGTTTGTCTCTATGATTTGTTTCCTCTTCAAGTAGCCCTAAGCAGAGACTGTGGAAAAGCACTTTCATTGAAAGGAGTTGCCAAGCTTCCAAGAAATTACGAGTTTTCGAAATAGGAGCAAATTCTTTTTCACCCAATCTTGATGATAGGTGGTGGTAATGACAAGTACACAAATCCCACTTGGCTCACCAAATTTTGTTCTTCTAGGTTGAAGCGTTCGTTTACTGTAGCAGTTTTTATTTTTAGGTTTCACTTTGTTCTCTCCTATATAGATGGATGAATTTGGAACTCTAAATCCAACATGGTTTATAGTAGCTCTTTGAAACTTGACAAAATAAAGGAGTTATCAGTTTGTCTCTATGGTTTTTTTTCCTCTTCAAGTAGCCCTATGCACAGACTCTGGAAAAGCACATTCCTTGAAAGGGTTTGCCAAGCTTACAAGAAATAGCGAGTTTCCGAAATACCAGCAAATATTTTTTCACAAAATCTTGATGATACTTGGTGGTAATGATCGGTACACAAATCTCACTTGACTCACCAAATTGTGTTCTTCTAGTTTGAAGCGTTCCTTTAAGTAGCAGTTTATATTTTCAGGTTTCCCTCTGTTCTCTCCTATATAGATAGCTGAATTTGGAACTTTAAATCCAACATGGTTTTTAGTAGCTCTTTGAAACTTGACAAAAATGTAGTTCTCAGTTTTGTCCCTTTGATTTGTTTCCTCTTCAAGGAGCCCTAAGCAGAGACTGTGGAAAAGCACTTTCATTGAAAGGAGTTGCCAATTTTCCAAGAAATTACGAGTTTCCGAAATACCAGCAAATACTTTTTCACATAATCTTGATGGTAGGTGGTGGTAATGACAAGTACACAAATCCCAAGTGGCTCACCAAATTTTGTTCTTCTAGGTTGAATCGTTCGTCAACAGGAGAAGTTTTTATATTTAGGTTTCACTCTTTTCTCTTCTATATAGATAGATGAATTTGGAACTCTAAATCCAACCTGGTTTGTAGTAGCTCTTTGAAACTTGACAAAATAAAAGTGTTCTCAGTTTTGTCTCTATGGTTTGTTTAATCTTCAAGTAGCCTTAGGCACATACTGTGGAAAAGCACTTTCATTGAAAGGGGTTGCCAAGCTTCCAAGAAATAACGAGTTAGCGAAATACCAGCAAATATTTTTTCACCCAATCTTGATGATACTTGGTGGTAATGATCAGTACACAAATCCCACTTGACTCACCAAATTGTGTTCTTCTAGTTTGAAGCGTTCGTTTACAGTAGCAGTTAATATTTTTAGGTTTCCCTCTGCTCTCTCCGATAAGATAGCTGAATTTGGAACTCTAAATCCAACATGGTTTGTAGTAGCTCTTTGAATCTTGACAAAAAAAGTAGTTCTCAGTTTTGTCTCCTTGATTTATTTCCTCTTAAAGTAGCCCTAAGCAGATACTGTGGAAAAGCACTTTCATTGAAAGGAGTTGCCAAGCTTCCAAGAAATTACGAGTTTCCGAAATACCAGCAAATACTTTTTCACCCAATCTTGATGATACGTGGTGGTAATGATCAGTCCACAAATCCCACTTGGCTCACCAAATTTTGCTCTTCTAGGTATAAGCGTTTGTCTACATTAGCAATTTTTATATTTAGGTTTAACTCTGTTCTCTCTTACATAGATAGATGAATATGGAACTCTAAATCCAACATGGTTTGTAGTAGCTCTTTGAAACTTGACAAAATAAAGTAGTTCTCAGTTTTGTCTCTATGGTTTGTTTCCTCTTTCAGTAGCCATAGGCACAGACTGTGGAGAAGCACTTTCATTGAAAGGGGTTGCCAAGCTTCCAAGAAATAATGAGTTTCCGAAATACCAGCAAATATTTTTTAACCCAATCCTGATGATACTTGGTGGTAATGATCGGTACAGAAATTCCACTTGACTCACTAAATTTTGTTCTTGTAGTTTTAAGCGTTCATTTACATTAGCAGTTTATATTTTTAGGTTTCCCTCTAATCTCTCCTATATAGATAGCTGAATTTGGAACTCTAAATCCAACATGGTTTGTAGTAGCTCTTTGAAACTTGGCAAAATAAAGTAGTTCTCAGTTTTGTTTCTATGGTTTGTTTCCTCTTAAAGTAGCCCTAGGCACAGACTGTGGAAAAGGACTTTCATTGAGAGGGGTTGCCAAGCTTCCAAAAATTACCGAGTTTCCCAAATACCAGTAAATATTTTTTCACCCAATTAGATGACACTTGGTGGTAATGATCGGTACACAAATCCCACTTGGCGCACCAAATTTTGTTCTTCTACTTTTAAGCGTTCGTTTACAATAGCAGTTTATATTTTTAGGTTTCCCTCTGTTCAATCCTATATAGATAGTTGAATTTGGAACTCTAAATCAAACATGGTTTGGAGTAGCTCTTTGAAACTTGACAATATAAAGGAGTTCTCAGTTTTGTCTCTATGGTTCGTTTCCTCTTCAAATAGCCTTAGGCACAGACTGTGGAAAAGGACTTTAATTGAGAGGGGTTGCCAAGCTTCTAAGAAATAACGAGTTTCCGAAATACCAGCAAATATTTTTCACCCAATCTTGATGATATTGATGGTAATGATCAGTCCACAAATCCCACTTGGCCCACCAAATTTTGTTCTTCTAGGTTTAAGCATTCGTCTACAGTAGCAGTTTTTATATGTAGGTTTCAATCTGTTCTCTCCTATATAGATAGATGAATTTCTAACTCTAAATCCAACATGGTTTGTAGTAGCTCCTTGAAACGTGACAAAATAAAGGAGTTCTCAGGTTTGTCTCTATGGTTTGTTTCCTCGTCAAGTAGCCCTAAGCAGAGACTGTGGAAAAGCACTTTCATTGAAAGGGGTTGCCAAGCTTCCAAGAAATAACGAGTTTCCGAAATACCAGCAAATATTTTTTCACCCAATCTTGATGATACTTGGTGGTAATGACAAGTACACAAATCCCACTTGGCTTACCAAATTTTTTCTTCTAGGTTTAAGCGTTCATTACAGTAGCAGTTTTAATTATTGGTTTCAATCTGTTCTCTCTTATACACATAGATGAATTTGGAATTCTAATTCAAACATGGTTTGTAGTAGCTCTTTGAAACTTGACAAAATAAAGTAGTTCTCACTTTTGTCTCTATGGTTTGTTTCCTCTTCAAGTAGCCCTAGGCACAGACTGTGGAAAAGCACTTTCATTGAAAGGTGTTGCCAAGCTTCCAAGAAATAACGAGTTTCCGATAAACCAGCAAATATTTTTTCACCCAATCTTGATGATACTTGGTGGTTATGATCGGTAAAGAAATTCAACTTGATTCAACAAATTTTGTTCTTTTAGTTTGAAGCGTTCGTTTATACAGTACCACTTTATATTTTTAGGTTTCCCTTTGTTCTCTCCTATATAGGTAGCTGAATTTGGAACTCTAAATCCAACATGGTTTGTAGTAGCTCTTTGAAACTTGACAAAATAAAGTAGTTCTCAGTTTTGTCTCTATGGTTTGTTTCCTCTTCCAGTAGCCATAGGCACAGACTGTGGAGAAGCACTTTCATTGAAAGGGGTTGCCAAGCTTCCAAGAAATAATGAGTTTCCGAAATACCAGCAAATATTTTTTCACCCAATCCTGATGATACTTGGTGGTAATGATCGGTACAGAAATTCCACTTGACTCACCAAATTTTGTTCTTGTAGTTTGAAGCGTTCATTTACATTAGCAGTTTATATTTTTAGGTTTCCCTCTAATCTCTCCTATATAGATAGCTGAATTTGGAACTCTAAATCCAACATGGTTTGTAGTAGCTCTTTGAAACTTGGCAAAATAAAGTAGTTCTCAGTTTTGTTTCTATGGTTTGTTTCCTCTTAAAGTAGCCCTAGGCACAGACTGTGGAAAAGGACTTTCATTGAGAGGGGTTGCCAAGCTTCCAAAAAATACTGAGTTTCCGAAATACCAGTAAATATTTTTTCACCCAATTAGATGACACTTGGTGGTAATGATCGGTACACAAATCCCACTTGGCGCACCAAATTTTGTACTTCTACTTTTAAGCGTTCGTTTACAATAGCAGTTTATATTTTTAGGTTTCCCTCTGTTCAATCCTATGTAGATAGTTGAATTTGGAACTCTAAATCAACATGGTTTGGAGTAGCTCTTTGAAACTTGACAATATAAAGGAGTTCTCAGTTTTGTCTCTATGGTTCGTTTCCTCTTCAAATAGCCTTAGGCACAGACTGTGGAAAAGCACTTTATTGAGAGGGGTTGCCAAGCTTCTAAGAAATAACGAGTTTCCGAAATACCAGCAAATATTTTTCACCCAATCTTGATGATATTGGTGGTAATGATCAGTCCACAAATCCCACTTGGCCCACCAAATTTTGTTCTTCTAGGTTTAAGCATTCGTCTACAGTAGCAGTTTTTATATGTAGGTTTCAATCTGTTCTCTCCTATATAGATAGATGAATTTCTAACTCTAAATCCAACATGGTTTGTAGTAGCTCTTTGAAACTTGACAAAATAAAGGAGTTCTCAGGTTTGTCTCTATGGTTTGTTTCCTCTTCAAGTAGCCCTAAGCAGAGACTGTGGAAAAGCACTTTCATTGAAAGGAGTTGCCAATTTTCCAAGAAATTACGAGTTTCCGAAATACCAGCAAATACTTTTTCACATAATCTTGATGGTAGGTGGTGGTAATGACAAGTACACAAATCCCAAGTGGCTCACCAAATTTTGTTCTTCTAGGTTGAATCGTTCGTCAACAGGAGAAGTTTTTATATTTAGGTTTCACTCTTTTCTCTTCTATATAGATAGATGAATTTGGAACTCTAAATCCAACCTGGTTTGTAGTAGCTCTTTGAAACTTGACAAAATAAAAGTGTTCTCAGTTTTGTCTCTATGGTTTGTTTAATCTTCAAGTAGCCTTAGGCACATACTGTGGAAAAGCACTTTCATTGAAAGGGGTTGCCAAGCTTCCAAGAAATAACGAGTTAGCGAAATACCAGCAAATATTTTTTCACCCAATCTTGATGATACTTGGTGGTAATGATCAGTACACAAATCCCACTTGACTCACCAAATTGTGTTCTTCTAGTTTGAAGCGTTCGTTTACAGTAGCAGTTTATATTTTTAGGTATCCCTCTGCTCTCTCCGATAAGATAGCTGAATTTGGAACTCTAAATCCAACATGGTTTGTAGTAGCTCTTTGAATCTTGACAAAAAAAGTAGTTCTCAGTTTTGTCTCCTTGATTTATTTCCTCTTAAAGTAGCCCTAAGCAGATACTGTGGAAAAGCACTTTCATTGAAAGGAGTTGCCAAGCTTCCAAGAAATTACGAGTTTCCGAAATAACAGCAAATACTTTTTCACCCAATCTTGATGATACGTGGTGGTAATGATCAGTCCACAAATCCCACTTGGCTCACCAAATTTTGCTCTTCTAGGTATAAGCGTTTGTCTACATTAGCAATTTTTATATTTAGGTTTAACTCTGTTCTCTCTTACATAGATAGATGAATATGGAACTCTAAATCCAACATGGTTTGTAGTAGCTCTTTGAAACTTGACAAAATAAAGTAGTTCTCAGTTTTGTCTCTATGGTTTGTTTCCTCTTTCAGTAGCCATAGGCACAGACTGTGGAGAAGCACTTTCATTGAAAGGGGTTGCCAAGCTTCCAAGAAATAATGAGTTTCCGAAATACCAGCAAATATTTTTTCACGCAATCCTGATGATACTTGGTGGTAATGATCGGTACAGAAATTCCACTTGACTCACTAAATTTTGTTCTTGTAGTTTGAAGCGTTCATTTACATTAGCAGTTTATATTTTTAGGTTTCCCTCTAATCTCTCCTATATAGATAGCTGAATTTGGAACTCTAAATCCAACATGGTTTGTAGTAGCTCTTTGAAACTTGGCAAAATAAAGTAGTTCTCAGTTTTGTTTCTATGGTTTGTTTCCTCTTAAAGTAGCCCTAGGCACAGACTGTGGAAAAGGACTTTCATTGAGAGGGGTTGCCAAGCTTCCAAAAAATACCGAGTTTCCCAATACCAGTAAATATTTTTTCACCCAATTAGATGACACTTGGTGGTAATGATCGGTACACAAATCCCACTTGGCGCACCAAATTTTGTTCTTGTACTTTTAAGCGTTCCTTTACAATAGCAGTTTATATTTTTAGGTTTCCCTCTGTTCAATCCTATATAGATAGTTGAATTTGGAACTCTAAATCAAACATGGTTTGGAGTAGCTCTTTGAAACTTGACAATATAAAGGAGTTCTCAGTTTTGTCTCTATGGTTCGTTTCCTCTTCAAATAGCCTTAGGCACAGACTGTGGAAAAGGACTTTAATTGAGAGGGGTTGCTAAGCTTCTAAGAAATAACGAGTTTCCGAAATACCAGCAAATATTTTTCACCCAAACTTGATGATATTGGTGGTAATGATCAGTCCACAAATCCCACTTGGCCCACCAAATTTTGTTCTTCTAGGTTTAAGCATTCGTCTACAGTAGCAGTTTTTATATGTAGGTTTCAATCTGTTCTCTCCTATATAGATAGATGAATTTCTAACTCTAAATCCAACATGGTTTGTAGTAGCTCCTTGAAACTTGACAAAATAAAGGAGTTCTCAGGTTTGTCTCTATGGTTTGTTTCCTCGTCAAGTAGCCCTAAGCAGAGACTGTGGAAAAGCACTTTCATTGAAAGGGGTTGCCAAGCTTCCAAGAAATAACGAGTTTCCGAAATACCAGCAAATATTTTTTCCCCAATCTTGATGATACTTGGTGGTAATGACAAGTACACAAATCCCACTTGGCTTACCAAATTTTTTCTTCTAGGTTTAAGCGTTCATTACAGTAGCAGTTTTAATTATTGGTTTCAATCTGTTCACTCTTATACACATAGATGAATTTGGAATTCTAATTCAAACATGGTTTGTAGTAGCTCTTTGAAACTTGACAAAATAAAGTAGTTCTCACTTTTGTCTCTATGGTTTGTTTCCTCTTCAAGTAGCCCTAGGCACAGACTGTGGAAAAGCACTTTCATTGAAAGGTGTTGCCAAGCTTCCAAGAAATAACGAGTTTCCGATAAACCAGCAAATATTTTTTTCACCCAATCTTGATGATACTTGGTGGTTATGATCGGTAAAGAAATTCAACTTGATTCAACAAATTTTGTTCTTCTAGTTTGAAGCGTTCGTTTATACAGTACCACTTTATATTTTTAGGTTTCCCTTTGTTCTCTCCTATATAGGTAGCTGAATTTGGAACTCTAAATCCAACATGGTTTGTAGTAGCTCTTTGAAACTTGACAAAATAAAGTAGTTCTCAGTTTTGTCTCTATGGTTTGTTTCCTCTTCCAGTAGCCATAGGCACAGACTGTGGAGAAGCACTTTCATTGAAAGGGGTTGCCAAGCTTCCAAGAAATAATGAGTTTCCGAAATACCAGCAAATATTTTTTCACCCAATCCTGATGATACTTGGTGGTAATGATCGGTACAGAAATTCCACTTGACTCACCAAATTTTGTTCTTGTAGTTTGAAGCGTTCATTTACATTAGCAGTTTATATTTTTAGGTTTCCCTCTAATCTCTCCTATATAGATAGCTGAATTTGGAACTCTAAATCCAACATGGTTTGTAGTAGCTCTTTGAAACTTGGCAAAATAAAGTAGTTCTCAGTTTTGTTTCTATGGTTTGTTTCCTCTTAAAGTAGCCCTAGGCACAGACTGTGGAAAAGGACTTTCATTGAGAGGGGTTGCCAAGCTTCCAAAAAATACTGAGTTTCCGAAATACCAGTAAATATTTTTTCACCCAATTAGATGACACTTGGTGGTAATGATCGGTACACAAATCCCACTTGGCGCACCAAATTTTGTACTTCTACTTTTAAGCGTTCGTTTACAATAGCAGTTTATATTTTTAGGTTTCCCTCTGTTCAATCCTATGTAGATAGTTGAATTTGGAACTCTAAATCAAACATGGTTTGGTGTAGCTCTTTGAAACTTGACAATATAAAGGAGTTCTCAGTTTTGTCTCTATGGTTCGTTTCCTCTTCAAATAGCCTTAGGCACAGACTGTGGAAAAGCACTTTAATTGAGAGGGGTTGCCAAGCTTCTAAGAAATAACGAGTTTCCGAAATACCAGCAAATATTTTTCACCCAATCTTGATGATATTGGTGGTAATGATCAGTCCACAAATCCCACTTGGCCCACCAAATTTGTTCTTCTAGGTTTAAGCGTTCGTCTACAGTAGCAGTTTTTATATGTAGGTTTCAATCTGTTCTCTCCTATATAGATAGATGAATTTCTAACTCTAAATCCAACATGGTTTGTAGTAGCTCTTTGAAACTTGACAAAATAAAGGAGTTCTCAGGTTTGTCTCTATGGTTTGTTTCCTCTTCAAGTAGCCCTAAGCAGAGACTGTGGAAAAGCACTTTCATTGAAAGGAGTTGCCAATTTTCCAAGAAATTACGAGTTTCCGAAATACCAGCAAATACTTTTTCACATAATCTTGATGGTAGGTGGTGGTAATGACAAGTACACAAATCCCAAGTGGCTCACCAAATTTTGTTCTTCTAGGTTGAATCGTTCGTCAACAGGAGAAGTTTTTATATTTAGGTTTCACTCTTTTCTCTTCTATATAGATAGATGAATTTGGAACTCTAAATCCAACCTGGGTTTGTAGTAGCTCTTTGAAACTTGACAAAATAAAAGTGTTCTCAGTTTTGTCTCTATGGTTTGTTTAATCTTCAAGTAGCCTTAGGCACATACTGTGGAAAAGCACTTTCATTGAAAGGGGTTGCCAAGCTTCCAAGAAATAACGAGTTAACGAAATACCAGCAAATATTTTTTCACCCAATCTTGATGATACTTGGTGGTAATGATCAGTCCACAAATCCCACTTGGCCCACCAAATTTTGTTCTTCTAGGTTTAAGCGTTCGTCTACAGTAGCAGTTTTTATATGTAGGTTTCAATCTGTTCTCTCCTATATAGATAGATGAATTTCTAACTCTAAATCCAACATGGTTTGTAGTAGCTCTTTGATACTTGACAAAATAAAGGAGTTCTCAGGTTTGTCTCTATGGTTTGTTTCCTCGTCAAGTAGCCCTAAGCAGAGACTGTGGAAAAGCACTTTCATTGAAAGGGGTTGCCAAGCTTCCAAGAAATAACGAGTTTCCGAAATACCAGCAAATATTTTTTCACCCAATCTTGATGATACTTGGTGGTAATGACAAGTACACAAATCCCACTTGGCTTACCAAATTTTTTCTTCTAGGTTTAAGCGTTCATTACAGTAGCAGTTTTAATTATTGGTTTCAATCTGTTCTCTCTTATACACATAGATGAATTTGGAATTCTAATTCAAACATGGTTTGTAGTAGCTCTTTGAAACTTGACAAAATAAAGTAGTTCTCACTTTTGTCTCTATGGTTTGTTTCCTCTTCAAGTAGCCCTAGGCACAGACTGTGGAAAAGCACTTTCATTGAAAGGGGTTGCCAAGATTCCAAGAAATAACGATTTACCGATAAACCAGCAAATATTTTTTCACCCAATCTTGATGATACTTGGTGGTTATGTTCGGTAAAGAAATTCAACTTGATTCAACAAATTTTGCTCTTCTAGTTTGAAGCGTTCGTTTATACAGTACCACTTTATATTTTTAGGTTTCCCTTTTGTTCTCTCCTATATAGGTAGCTGAATTTGGAACTCTAAATCCAACATGGTTTGTAGTAGCTCTTTGAAACTTGACAAAATAAAGGAGTTCTCAGTTTTGTCTCAATGGTTTTTTCCTCTTCTATTAGCCCTAGGCACACACTGTGGAAAAGCACTTTAATTGAGAGGGGTTGCCAAGCTTCTAAAAAATAACGAGTTTCCGAAATACGAGCAAATATTTTTTCACCCAATTTGATGACACTTGGTGGTAATGATCGGTATACAAATCCCACTTGGCGCACCAAATTTTGTTCTTCTACTTTTAAGCGTTCGTTTACAATAGCAGTTTATATATTTAAGTTTCCCTCTGTTCTCTCCTATATAGATAGATGAATTTGGGAACTGTAAATCCAACATGGTTTGTAGTAGCTCTTTGAAACTTGACAAAAAAAGTAGTTCTCAGTTTTGTCTCTATGGTTTGTTTCCTCTTCAAGTAGCCCTAAGCCGAAACTGTGGAAAAGCACTTTCATTGAAAGCTGTTGCCAAGCTTCGAAGAAATTACGAGTTTCTGATATACCAGCAAATATTTTTTCACCCAATCTGGATGATACGTGGTGGTAATGACAAGTACACAAATCCCACTTGGCTCCACCAAATTTTGTTCTTCTAGGTTGAAGCGTTCGTCTACAGTAGCAGTTTTTACATTTAGGATTCA
The DNA here is from genome assembly GCF_048772815.1 of Callospermophilus lateralis. Taxonomy (NCBI): domain Eukaryota; kingdom Metazoa; phylum Chordata; class Mammalia; order Rodentia; family Sciuridae; genus Callospermophilus; species Callospermophilus lateralis. The sequence continues at coordinate 45,073 of NW_027516152.1, forward strand.
CTGTTCTATATAGATAGATGAATTTGGAACTCTAAATCCAACATGGTTAGTAGTAGCTCTTTGAAACTTGACAAAATAACGGAGTTCTCAGTTTTGTTCTCTATGGTTTGTTTCCTCTTTAAGTAGCCCTAGGCACAGACTGTGGAAAAGCACTTTCATTGAAAGGGGTTGCCAAGCTTCCAAGAAATAAATAGCTTCCGAAATACCAGCAAATATTTTTTTCACCCAATCTTGATGATACTTGGTGGTAATGATCGGTACACAAATACCACTTGACTCACCAAATTTTGTTCTTCTAGTTTGAAGTGTTCCTTTACAGTAGCAGTTTATATTTTTACGTTTCCCTCTGTTCTCTCCTACATAGATAGATGAATTTTTAACTCTAAATCCAACATGGTTTGTAGTAGCACTTTGAAACTTGAAAAAAAAGTAGTTCTCAGTTTTGTCTCTATGGTTTGTTTCCTCTTCAAGTAACCCTAAGCAGAGACTTAGGAAAAGTGCTTTCATTGAAAGGGGTTGCCAAGCTTCCAAGAAATTACGAATTTCCGAAATGCCAGCAAATATTTTTTCACCCAATCTTGATGATACTTGGTGGTAATGACCAATACACAAATCCCACTTGGCTCACCAAATTTTTTCTTCTAGGTTGAAGCGTTCGTTTACAGTAGCAGTTTTATTTTTAGGTTTCCCTCCAATCTCTCCTATAGAGATAGATGAATTTGGAACTCTAAATCCAACATGGTTTGTAGTAGCTCTTTGAAACTTGACAAAAAAAGTAGTTCTCAGTTTTGTCTCTATGGTTTGTTTCCTCTTCAAGTAGCCCTAAGCCGAAACTGTGGAAAAGCACTTTCATTGAAAGCTGTTGCCAAGCTTCGAAGAAATTACGAGTTTCTGAATATACCAGCAAATATTTTTTCACCCAATCTGGATGATACGTGGTGGTAATGACAAGTACACAAATCCCACTTGGCTCACCAAATTTTGTTCTTCTAGGTTGAAGCGTTCGTCTACAGTAGCCAGTTTTTTACATTTAGGATTCACTGTTCTATATAGATAGATGAATTTGGAACTCTAAATCCAACATGGTTAGTAGTAGCTCTTTGAAACTTGACAAAATAACGGAGTTCTCAGTTTTGTCTCTATGGTTTGTTTCCTCTTTAAGTAGCCCTAGGCACAGACTGTGGAAAAGCACTTTCATTGAAAGGGGTTGCCAAGCTTCCAAGAAATAAATAGCTTCCGAAATACCAGCAAATATTTTTTCACCCAATCTTGATGATACTTGGTGGTAATGATCGGTACACAAATACCACTTGACTCACCAAATTTTGTTCTTCTAGTTTGAAGTGTTCCTTTACAGTAGCAGTTTATATTTTTACGTTTCCCTCTGTTCTCTCCTACATAGATAGATGAATTTTTAACTCTAAATCCAACATGGTTTGTAGTAGCACTTTGAAACTTGAAAAAAAAGTAGTTCTCAGTTTTGTCTCTATGGTTTGTTTCCTCTTCAAGTAACCCTAAGCAGAGACTTAGGAAAAGCGCTTTCATTGAAAGGGGTTGCCAAGCTTCCAAGAAATTACGAATTTCCGAAATGCCAGCAAATATTTTTTCACCCAATCTTGATGATACTTGGTGGTAATGACCAATACACAAATCCCACTTGGCTCACCAAATTTTTTTCTTCTAGGTTGAAGCGTTCGTTTACAGTAGCAGTTTTTATTTTTAGGTTTCCCTCAAATCTCTCCTATATAGATAGATGAATTTGGAACTCTAAATCCAACATGGTTTGTAGTAGCTCTTTGAAACTTGACAAAATAAAGGAGTTCTCAGTTTTGTCTCTATGGCTTGTTTCCTCTTCAAGTAGCCCTAGGCACAGACTGTGGAAAAGCACTTTCCTTGAGAGGGGTTGCCAAACTTGTAAGAAATAACGAGTTTCTGAAATACCAGCAAATATTGTTTCACCCAATATTGATGATACTTGGTGGTAATGATCAGTACACAAATCCCATTTGGCTCAACAAATTTTGTTCTTCTAGGTTGAAGCGTTCGTCTACAGTAGCAGTTTTTGTATTTAGGTTTCCCTCTGTTCTCTCCTATATAGATAGGTGAATTTGAAACTCTAAATCCAACATGGTTTGTAGTAGCTCTTTGAAACTTGACAAAATAAAGGATTTCTCAGTTTTGTCTCTATGTTTTGTATCCTCTTCAAGTAGCTCTAGGCACAGACTGTGGAATTTATTTGAAAGGTGTTGCGAAGTTTCCAAGAAATTACGAATTTCCGAACTACCAGCAAATATTTTTTCACCCAATCTTGATGATACGTGGTGGTAATGACAAGTACACAAATCCCACTTGGCTCACCAAATTTTGTTCTTCTAGGTGAAGCGTTCATTTACAGCAGCAGTTTTTATTTTTAGGTTTCACTTTGTTCTCTCCTATATAGATCAATGAATTTGCAACTCTAAATCCAAAATGGTTTGTAGTAGATCTTTGAAACTTGACAAAACAAAGGAGTTCCCAGTTTTGTCCCTATGGTTTGTTTCCTCTTCAAGTACCCCTTGGCACAGACGGTGGAAAAGCACTTTCATTGAGAGGGGTTGCCAAGCTTCTAAGAAATAACGAGTTTCCGTAATACCAGCAAATATTTTTTCACCCAATCTTGATGATACATGGTGGTAATGATCAGTACACAAATCCCACTTGGCTCACCAAATTTTGTTATTCTAGGTTAAGCGTTCGTCTAAAGTAGCACTTTTTACATTTAGGTTTCACTGTTCTCTCCTATATAGATAGATGAATTTGGAACTCTAAATCCAACATGGTAAGTAGTAGCTCTTTGAAACTTGACAAAATAAAGGAGTTCTCAGATTTGTCACTATGGTTTGTTGTCTTCAAGTAGCCCTAGTCACAGTCTGTGGAAAAGCACTTTCATTGAGAGGGGTTACAAAGCTTCTAAGAAATAACGAGTTTCCGAAATACCAGCAAATATTTTTTCACCCAAACTGGATGATTCGTGGTGGTAATGACAAGTACACAAATCCCACTTGGCTCACCAAATTTTGTTCTTCTAGGTTGAAGCGTTCGTCTACAGTAGCAGTTTTTACATTTAGGTTTCACTGTTCTCTCCTATATAGATAGATGAATTTTGGAACTCTAAATCCAAAATGGTTAGTAGTAGCTCTTTGAAACTTGACAAAATAACGGAGTTCTCAGTTTTGTCTCTATGGTTTGTTTCCTCTTCAAGTAGCCCTAGGCACAGACTGTGGAAAAGCACTGTCATTCAAAGGGGTTGCCAAGCTTCCAAGAAATAACTAGCTTCCGAAATACCAGCAAATATATTTTCACCCAATCTTGATGATACTTGGTGGTAATGATCGGTACTCAAATACCACTTGACTCACCAAATTTTGTTCTTCTAGTTTGAAGTGTTCCTTTACAGTAGCAGTTTATATTTTTAGGTTTCCCTCTGTTCTCTCCTACAGAGATAGATGAATTTTTAACTCTAAATCCAACATGGTTGGTAGTAGCACTTTGAAACTTGACAAAAAAGTAGTTCCCAGTTTTGTCTCTATGGTTTGTTTCCTCTTCAAGTCACCCTAAGCAGAGACTTAGGAAAAGCGCTTTCATTGGAAGGGGTTGCCAAGCTTCCAAGAAATTACGAATTTCCGAAATGCCAGCAAATATTTTTTCACTCAATCTTGATGATACGTGGTGGTGATGACAAATACACAAATCCCACTTGGCTCACCAAATTTTTTTCTTTCTAGGTTGAAGCGTTCGTTTACATTAGCAGTTTATATTTTTAGGTTTCCCTCTAATCTCTCCGATATAGATAGCTGAATTTGGAACTCTAAATCCAACATGGTTTGTAGTAGCTCTTTGAAACTTGGCAAAATAAAGTAGTTCTCAGGTTTGTTTCTATGGTTTGTTTCCTCTTAAAGTAGCCTAGGCACAGACTGTGGAAAAGGACTTTAATTGAGAGGGGTTGCCAAGCTTCTAAGAAATAACGAGTTTCCGAAATACCAGCAAATATTTTTCACCCAATCTTGATGATATTGGTGGTAATGATCAGTCCACAAATCCCACTTGGCCCACCAAATTTTGTTCTTCTAGGTTTAAGCGTTCGTCTACAGTAGCAGTTTTTATATGTAGGTTTCAATCTGTTCTCTCCTATATAGATAGATGAATTTCTAACTCTAAATCCAACATGGTTTGTAGTAGCTCTTTGAAACTTGACAAAATAAAGGAGTTCTCAGGTTTGTCTCTATGGTTTGTTTCCTCGTCAAGTAGCCCTAAGCAGAGACTGTGGAAAAGCACTTTCATTGAAAGGGGTTGCCAAGCTTCCAAGAAATAACGAGTTTCCGAAATACCAGCAAATATTTTTTCACCCAATCTTGATGATACTTGGTGGTAATGACAAGTACACAAATCCCACTTGGCTTACCAAATTTTTTTCTTCTAGGTTTAAGCGTTCATTACAGTAGCAGATTTAATTATTGGTTTCAATGTTTTCTCTCTTATACACATAGATGAATTTGGAACTCTAATTCAAACATGGTTTGTACTAGCTCTTTGAAACTTGACAAAATAAAGTAGTTCTCACTTTTGTCTCTATGGTTTGTTTCCTCTTCAAGTAGCCCTAGGCACAGACTGTGGAAAACCACTTTCATTGAAAGGGGTTGCCAAGCTTCCAAGAAATAACGAGTTTCTGATAAACCAGCAAATATTTTTTCACCCAATCTTGATGATACTTGGTGGTTATGATCGGTAAAGAAATTCAACTTGATTCAACAAATTTTGTTCTTCTAGTTTGAAGCGTTCGTTTATACAGTACCACTTTATATTTTTAGGTTTCCCTTTGTTCTCTCCTATATAGGTAGCTGAATTTGGAACTCTAAATCCAACATGGTTTGTAGTAGCTCTTTGAAACTTGACAAAATAAAGGAGTTCTCAGTTTTGTCTCAATGGTTTTTTCCTCTTCTATTAGCCCTAGGCACACACTGTGGAAAAGCACTTTAATTGAGAGGGGTTGCCAAGCTTCTAAGAAATAACGAGTTTCCGAAATACCAGCAAATATTTTTTCACCCAATTTGATGACACTTGGTGGTAATGATCGGTACACAAATCCCACTTGGCGCACCAAATTTTGTTCTTCTACTTTTAAGCGTTCGTTTACAATAGCAGTTTATATATTTAAGTTTCCCTCTGTTCTCTCCTATATAGGTAGATGAATTTGGAACTGTAAATCCAACATGGTTTGTAGTAGCTCTTTGAAACTTGACAAAAAAAAGTAGTTCTCAGTTTTGTCTCTATGGTTTGTTTCCTCTTCAAGTAGCCCTAAGCCGAAACTGTGGAAAAGCACTTTCATTGAAAGCTGTTGCCAAGCTTCGAAGAAATTACGAGTTTCTGATATACCAGCAAATATTTTTTCACCCAATCTGGATGATACGTGGTGGTAATGACAAGTACACAAATCCCACTTGGCTCACCAAATTTTGTTCTTCTAGGTTGAAGCGTTCGTCTACAGTAGCAGTTTTTACATTTAGGATTCACTGTTCTATATAGATAGATGAATTTGGAACTCTAAATCCAACATGGTTAGTAGTAGCTCTTTGAAACTTGACAAAATAACGGAGTTCTCAGTTTTGTCTCTATGGTTTGTTTCCTCTTTAAGTAGCCCTAGGCACAGACTGTGGAAAAGCACTTTCATTGAAAGGGGTTGCCAAGCTTCCAAGAAATAAATAGCTTCCGAAATACCAGCAAATATTTTTTCACCCAATCTTGATGATACTTGGTGGTAATGATCGGTACACAAATACCACTTGACTCACCAAATTTTGTTCTTCTAGTTTGAAGTGTTCCTTTACAGTAGCAGTTTATATTTTTACGTTTCCCTCTGTTCTCTCCTACATAGATAGATGAATTTTTAACTCTAAATCCAACATGGTTTGTAGTAGCACTTTGAAACTTGAAAAAAAGTAGTTCTCAGTTTTGTCTCTATGGTTTGTTTCCTCTTCAAGTAACCCTAAGCAGAGACTTAGGAAAAGCGCTTTCATTGAAAGGGGTTGCCAAGCTTCCAAGAAATTACGAATTTCCGAAATGCCAGCAAATATTTTTTCACCCAATCTTGATGATACTTGGTGGTAATGACCAATACACAAATCCCACTTGGCTCACCAAATTTTTTTCTTCTAGGTTGAAGCGTTCGTTTACAGTAGCAGTTTTTATTTTTAGGTTTCCCTCCAATCTCTCCTATAGAGATAGATGAATTTGGAACTCTAAATCCAACATGGTTTGTAGTAGCACTTTGAAACTTGACAAATAAAGGAGTTCTCAGTTTTGTCTCTATGGCTTGTTTCCTCTTCAAGTAGCCCTAGGCACAGACTGTGGAAAAGCACTTTCCTTGAGAGGGGTTGCCAAACTTGTAAGAAATAACGAGTTTCTGAAATACCAGCAAATATTGTTTCACCCAATATTGATGATACTTGGTGGTAATGATCAGTACACAAATCCCATTTGGCTCAACAAATTTTGTTCTTCTAGGTTGAAGCGTTCGTCTACAGTAGCAGTTTTTGTATTTAGGTTTCCCTCTGTTCTCTCCTATATAGATAGATGAATTTGAAACTCTAAATCCAACATGGTTTGTAGTAGCTTTTTGAAACTTGACAAAATAAAGGATTTCTCAGTTTTGTCTCTATGGTTTGTTTCCTCTTCAAGTAGCCCTAGGCACAGACTGTGGAAAAGCGCTTTATTTGAAAGGTGTTGCGAAGTTTCCAAGAAATTACGAATTTCCGAACTACCAGCAAATATTTTTTCACCCAATCTTGATGATACGTGGTGGTAATGACAAGTACACAAATCCCACTTGGCTCACCAAATTTTGTTCTTCTAGGTGAAGCGTTCATTTACAGCAGCAGTTTTTATTTTTAGGTTTCACTTTGTTCTCTCCTATATAGATCAATGAATTTGCAACTCTAAATCCAAAATGGTTTGTAGTAGATCTTTGAAACTTGACAAAACAAAGGAGTTCCCAGTTTTGTCCCTATGGTTTGTTTCCTCTTCAAGTACCCCTTGGCACAGACGGTGGAAAAGCACTTTCATTGAGAGGGGTTGCCAAGCTTCTAAGAAATAACGAGTTTCCGTAATACCAGCAAATATTTTTTCACCCAATCTTGATGATACGTGGTGGTAATGATCAGTACACAAATCCCACTTGGCTCACCAAATTTTGTTATTCTAGGTTAAGCGTTCGTCTAAAGTAGCACTTTTTACATTTAGGTTTCACTGTTCTCTCCTATATAGATAGATGAATTTGGAACTCTAAATCCAACATGGTAAGTAGTAGCTCTTTGAAACTTGACAAAATAAAGGAGTTCTCAGATTTGTCACTATGGTTTGTTGTCTTCAAGTAGCCCTAGTCACAGTCTGTGGAAAAGCACTTTCATTGAGAGGGGTTACAAAGCTTCTAAGAAATAACGAGTTTCCGAAATACCAGCAAATATTTTTTCACCCAATCTGGATGATTCGTGGTGGTAATGACAAGTACACAAATCCCACTTGGCTCACCAAATTTTGTTCTTCTAGGTTGAAGCGTTCGTCTACAGTAGCAGTTTTTACATTTAGGTTTCACTGTTCTCTCCTATATAGATAGATGAATTTGGAACTCTAAATCCAAAATGGTTAGTAGTAGCTCTTTGAAACTTGACAAAATAACGGAGTTCTCAGTTTTGTCTCTATGGTTTGTTTCCTCTTCAAGTAGCCCTAGGCACAGACTGTGGAAAAGCACTGTCATTGAAAGGGGTTGCCAAGCTTCCAAGAAATAACTAGCTTCCGAAATACCAGCAAATATATTTTCACCCAATCTTGATGATACTTGGTGGTAATGATCGGTACTCAAATACCACTTGACTCACCAAATTTTGTTCTTCTAGTTTGAAGTGTTCCTTTACAGTAGCAGTTTATATTTTTAGGTTTCCCTCTGTTCTCTCCTACAGAGATAGATGAATTTTTAACTCTAAATCCAACATGGTTGGTAGTAGCACTTTGAAACTTGACAAAAAAGTAGTTCCCAGTTTTGTCTCTATGGTTTGTTTCCTCTTCAAGTCACCCTAAGCAGAGACTTAGGAAAAGCGCTTTCATTGGAAGGGGTTGCCAAGCTTCCAAGAAATTACGAATTTCCGAAATGCCAGCAAATATTTTTTCACTCAATCTTGATGATACGTGGTGGTGATGACAAATACACAAATCCCACTTGGCTCACCAAATTTTTTTCTTCTAGGTTGAAGCGTTCGTTTACATTAGCAGTTTATATTTTTAGGTTTCCCTCTAATCTCTCCGATATAGATAGCTGAATTTGGAACTCTAAATCCAACATGGTTTGTAGTAGCTCTTTGAAACTTGGCAAAATAAAGTAGTTCTCAGGTTTGTTTCTATGGTTTGTTTCCTCTTAAAGTAGCCCTAGGCACAGACTGTGGAAAAGGACTTTAATTGAGAGGGGTTGCCAAGCATCTAAGAAATAACGAGTTTCCGAAATACCAGCAAATATTTTTCACCCAATCTTGATGATATTGGTGGTAATGATCAGTCCACAAATCCCACTTGGCCCACCAAATTTTGTTCTTCTAGGTTTAAGCGTTCGTCTACAGTAGCAGTTTTTATATGTAGGTTTCAATCTGTTCTCTCCTATATAGATAGATGAATTTCTAACTCTAAATCCAACATGGTTTGTAGTAGCTCTTTGAAACTTGACAAAATAAAGGAGTTCTCAGGTTTGTCTCTATGGTTTGTTTCCTCGTCACGTAGCCCTAAGCAGAGACTGTGGAAAAGCACTTTCATTGAAAGGGGTTGCCAAGCTTCCAAGAAATAACGAGTTTCCGAAATACCAGCAAATATTTTTTCACCCAATCTTGATGATACTTGGTGGTAATGACAAGTACACAAATCCCACTTGGCTTACCAAATTTTTTTCTTCTAGGTTTAAGCGTTCATTACAGTAGCAGATTTAATTATTGGTTTCAATGTTTTCTCTCTTATACACATAGATGAATTTGGAACTCTAATTCAAACATGGTTTGTACTAGCTCTTTGAAACTTGACAAAATAAAGTAGTTCTCACTTTTGTCTCTATGGTTTGTTTCCTCTTCAAGTAGCCCTAGGCACAGACTGTGGAAAAGCACTTTCATTGAAAGGGGTTGCCAAGCTTCCAAGAAATAACGAGTTTCTGATAAACCAGCAAATATTTTTTCACCCAATCTTGATGATACTTGGTGGTTATGATCGGTAAAGAAATTCAACTTGATTCAACAAATTTTGTTCTTCTAGTTTGAAGCGTTCGTTTATACAGTACCACTTTATATTTTTAGGTTTCCCTTTGTTCTCTCCTATATAGGTAGCTGAATTTGGAACTCTAAATCCAACATGGTTTGTAGTAGCTCTTTGAAACTTGACAAAATAAAGGAGTTCTCAGTTTTGTCTCAATGGTTTTTTCCTCTTCTATTAGCCCTAGGCACACACTGTGGAAAAGCACTTTAATTGAGAGGGGTTGCCAAGCTTCTAAGAAATAACGAGTTTCCGAAATACCAGCAAATATTTTTTCACCCAATTTGATGACACTTGGTGGTAATGATCGGTACACAAATCCCACTTGGCTCACCAATTTTTTTTCTTCTAGGTTTAAACATTCGTCTACAGTAGCAATTTTTATGTTTAGGTTTCACTCTGTTCTCTCTTATATAGATAGATGAATATGGAACTCTAAATCCAACATGGTTTGTAGTAGCTCTTTGAAACTTGACAAAATAAAGTAGTTCTCAGTTTTGTCTCTATGGTTTGTTTCCTCTTCAAGTAGACCGAGGCACAGACTGTGGAAAAGCACTTTCATTGATAGGGGTTGCCAAGCTTCCAAGAAATAATGAGTTTACGAAATACCAGCAAATATTTTTTCACCCAATCTTGATGATACTTGGTGGTAATGATCGGTACAGAAATTCCACTTGATTCAACAAATTTTGTTCTTCTAGTTTGAAGTGTTCGTTTATACAGTACCACTTTATATTTTTAGGTTTCCCTCTGTTCTCTCCTATATAGATAGCTAAATTTGGAACTCTAAATCCAACATGGTTTGTAGTTCCTCTTTGAAACTTGTCAAATAAAAGTAGTTCTCTGTTTTGTCTCTATGATTTGTTTCCTCTTCAAGTAGCCCTAAGCAGAGACTGTGGAAAAGCACTTTCATTGAAAGGAGTTGCCAAGCTTCCAAGAAATTACGAGTTTTCGAAATAGGAGCAAATTCTTTTTCACCCAATCTTGATGATAGGTGGTGGTAATGACAAGTACACAAATCCCACTTGGCTCACCAAATTTTGTTCTTCTAGGTTGAAGCGTTCGTTTACTGTAGCAGTTTTTATTTTTAGGTTTCACTTTGTTCTCTCCTATATAGATGGATGAATTTGGAACTCTAAATCCAACATGGTTTATAGTAGCTCTTTGAAACTTGACAAAATAAAGGAGTTATCAGTTTGTCTCTATGGTTTTTTTTCCTCTTCAAGTAGCCCTATGCACAGACTCTGGAAAAGCACATTCCTTGAAAGGGTTTGCCAAGCTTACAAGAAATAGCGAGTTTCCGAAATACCAGCAAATATTTTTCACAAAATCTTGATGATACTTGGTGGTAATGATCGGTACACAAATCTCACTTGACTCACCAAATTGTGTTCTTCTAGTTTGAAGCGTTCTTTTAAGTAGCAGTTTATATTTTCAGGTTTCCCTCTGTTCTCTCCTATATAGATAGCTGAATTTGGAACTTTAAATCCAACATGGTTTTTAGTAGCTCTTTGAAACTTGACAAAAATGTAGTTCTCAGTTTTGTCCCTTTGATTTGTTTCCTCTTCAAGTAGCCCTAAGCAGAGACTGTGGAAAAGCACTTTCATTGAAAGGAGTTGCCAATTTTCCAAGAAATTACGAGTTTCCGAAATACCAGCAAATACTTTTTCACATAATCTTGATGGTAGGTGGTGGTAATGACAAGTACACAAATCCCAAGTGGCTCACCAAATTTTGTTCTTCTAGGTTGAATCGTTCGTCAACAGGAGAAGTTTTTATATTTAGGTTTCACTCTTTTCTCTTCTATATAGATAGATGAATTTGGAACTCTAAATCCAACCTGGTTTGTAGTAGCTCTTTAAAACTTGACAAAATAAAAGTGTTCTCAGTTTTGTCTCTATGGTTTGTTTAATCTTCAAGTAGCCTTAGGCACATACTGTGGAAAAGCACTTTCATTGAAAGGGGTTGCCAAACTTCCAAGAAATAACGAGTTAGCGAAATACCAGCAAATATTTTTTCACCCAATCTTGATGATACTTGGTGGTAATGATCAGTACACAAATCCCACTTGACTCACCAAATTGTGTTCTTCTAGTTTGAAGCGTTCGTTTACAGTAGCAGTTTATATTTTTAGGTTTCGCTCTGCTCTCTCCGATAAGATAGCTGAATTTGGAACTCTAAATCCAACATGGTTTGTAGTAGCTCTTTGAAACTTGACAAAATAAAGGAGTTCTCAGTTTTGTCTCTTTGATTTATTTCCTCTTAAAGTAGCCCTAAGCAGATACTGTGGAAAAGCACTTTCATTGAAAGGAGTTGCCAAGCTTCCAAGAAATTACGAGTTTCCGAAATACCAGCAAATACTTTTTCACCCAATCTTGATGATACGTGGTGGTAATGATCAGTCCACAAATCCCACTTGGCTCACCAAATTTTGTTCTTCTAGGTATAAGCGTTTGTCTACATTAGCAATTTTTATATTTAGGTTTAACTCTGTTCTCTCTTATATAGATAGATGAATATGGAACTCTAAATCCAACATGGTTTGTAGTAGCTCTTTGAAACTTGACAAAATAAAGGAGTTCTCAGTTTTGTCTCTATGGTTTGTTTCCTCTTCCAGTAGCCATTTGTACAGACTGTGGAGAAGCACTTTCATTGAAAGGGGTTGCCAAGCTTCCAAGAAATAATGAGTTTCCGAAATACCAGCAAATATTTTTTCACCCAATCCTGATGATACTTGGTGGTAATGATCGGTACAGAAATTCCACTTGACTCACCAAATTTTGTTCTTGTAGTTTGAAGCGTTCATTTACATTAGCAGTTTATATTTTTAGGTTTCCCTCTAATCTCTCCTATATAGATAGCTGAATTTGGAACTCTAAATCCAACATGGTTTGTAGTAGCTCTTTGAAACTTGGCAAAATAAAGTAGTTCTCAGTTTTGTTTCTATGGTTTCTTTCCTCTTAAAGTAGCCCTAGGCACAGACTGTGGAAAAGGACTTTCATTGAGAGGGGTTGCCAAGCTTCCAAAAAATACCGAGTTTCCGAAATACCAGTAAATATTTTTTCACCCAATTAGATGACACTTGGTGGTAATGATCGGTACACAAATCCCACTTGGCGCACCAAATTTTGTTCTTCTACTTTTAAGCGTTCGTTTACAATAGCAGTTTATATTTTTAGGTTTCCCTCTGTTCAATCCTATATAGATAGTTGAATTTGGAACTCTAAATCAAACATGGTTTGGAGTAGCTCTTTGAAACTTGACAATATAAAGGAGTTCTCAGTTTTGTCTCTATGGTTCGTTTCCTCTTCAAATAGCCTTAGGCACAGACTGTGGAAAAGCACTTTAATTGAGAGGGGTTGCCAAGCTTCTAAGAAATAACGAGTTTCCGAAATACCAGCAAATATTTTTTCACCCAATTTGATGACACTTGGTGGTAATGATCGGTACACAAATCCCACTTGGCGCACCAGATTTTGTTCTTCTAGGTTGAATCGTTCGTCTACAGTAGCAGTTTTTACATTTAGGTTTCACTCTGTTCACTCCTATATAGATAGATGAATTTGGAACTCTAAATCCAACATGGTTTGTAGAAAGTATCTGAAAATTGACAAAATAAAGGAGTTCTCAGGTTTGTCTCTATGGTTTGTTTCCTCTTCAACTAGCCCTAAGCAGAGACTGTGGAAAAGCACTTTCATTGAAAGTGGTTGCCAAGCTTCCAAGAAATTACGAGTTTCCGATATACCAGCAAATATTTTTTCACCCAATCTTGATGATACCTGGTGGTAATGACAAGTACACAAATCCTACTTGGCTCACCAAATTTTGTTCTTCTAGTTTGAACCGTTCGTCTACAGTAGCAGTTTTATATTAAGGTTCACTCTGTTCTCTCCTATATAGATAGATGAATTTGGAACTCTAAATCCAACATGGTTTGTAGTAGCTCTTTGAAACTTGACAAAATAACGGAGTTCTCAGTTTTGTCTCTATGGTTTGTTTCCTCTTCAAGTAGCCCTAAGCAGAGACTGTGGAAAAGCGCTTTCATTGAATTGGTTGCCAAGCTTCTAAGAAATAACGAGTTTCCGAAATACCCGCAAATATTTTTTCACCCAATCTTGATGATACATGGTGGTAATGATCAGTACACAAATCCCTCTTGGCTCACCAAATTTTATTCTTCTAGGTTGAAGCGTTCATCTACAGTAGCAGTTTTTGTATTTAGGTTTCCCTCTATTCTCTCCTATATAGATAGATGAATTTGGAACTCTAAATCCAACATGGTTTGTAGTAACTCTTTGAAACTTGACAATATAAAGGAGTTCTCAGTTTTGTTTCTATGGTTCGTTTCCTCTTCAAATAGCCTTAGGCACAGACTGTGGAAAAGGACTTTAATTGAGAGGGGTTGCCAAGCTTCTAAGAAATAACGAGTTTCCGAAATACCAGCAAATATTTTTCACCCAATCTTGATGATATTGGTGGTAATGATCAGTCCACAAATCCCACATGGCCCACCAAATTTTGTTCTTCTAGGTTTAAGCGTTCGTCTACAGTAGCAGTTTTTATATGTAGGTTTCAATCTGTTCTCTCCTATATAGATAGATGAATTTCTAACTCTAAATCCAACATGGTTTGTAGTAGCTCTTTGAAACTTGACAAAATAAAGGAGTTCTCAGGTTTGTCTCTATGGTTTGTTTCCTCGTCAAGTAGCCCTAAGCAGAGACTGTGGAAAAGCACTTTCATTGAAAGGGGTTGCCAAGCTTCCAAGAAATAACGAGTTTCCGAAATACCAGCAAATATTTTTTTACCCAATCTTGATGATACTTGGTGGTAATGACAAGTACACAAATCCCACTTGGCTTACCAAATTTTTTCTTCTAGGTTTAAGCATTCATTACAGTAGCAGTTTTAATTATTGGTTTCAATCTGTTCTCTCTTATACACATAGATGAATTTGGAATTCTAATTCAAACATGGTTTGTAGTAGCTCTTTGAAACTTGACAAAATAAAGTAGTTCTCACTTTTGTCTCTATGGTTTGTTTCCTCTTCAAGTAGCCCTAGGCACAGACTGTGGAAAAGCACTTTCATTGAAAGGGGTTGCCAAGCTTCCAAGAAATAATGAGTTTCCGATAAACCAGCAAAAATTTTTCACCCAATCTTGATGATACTTGGTGGTTATGATCGGTAAAGAAATTCAACTTGATTCAACAAATTTTGTTCTTCTAGTTTGAAGCGTTCGTTTATACAGTACCACTTTATATTTTTAGGTTTCCCTTTGTTCTCTCCTATATAGGTAGCTGAATTTGGAACTCTAAATCCAACATGGTTTGTAGTAGCTCTTTGAAACTTGACAAAATAAAGGAGTTCTCAGTTTTGTCTCAATGGTTTTTTCCTCTTCTATTAGCCCTAGGCACACACTGTGGAAAAGCACTTTAATTGAGAGGGGTTGCCAAGCTTCTAAGAAATAACGAGTTTCCGAAATACCAGCAAATATTTTTTCACCCAATTTGATGACACTTGGTGGTAATGATCGGTACACAAATCCCACTTGGCGCACCAGATTTTGTTCTTCTACTTTTTAGCGTTCGTTTACAATAGCAGTTTATATATTTAGGTTTCCCTCTGTTCTCTCCTATATAGATAGATGAATTTGGAACTCTAAATCCAACATGGTTTGTAGTAGCTCTTTGAAACTTGACAAAAAAAAGTAGTTCTCAGTTTTGTCTCTATGGTTTGTTTCCTCTTCAAGTAGCCCTAAGCCGAAACTGTGGAAAAGCACTTTCATTGAAAGGGGTTGCCAAGCTTCGAAGAAATTACGAGTTTCCGATATACCAGCAAATATTTTTTCACCCAATCTGGATGATACGTGGTGGTAATGACAAGTACACAAATCCCACTTGGCTCACCAAATTTTGTTCTTCTAGGTTGAAGCGTTCGTCTACAGTAGCAGTTTTTACATTTAGGATTCACTGTTCTATATAGATAGATGAATTTGGAACTCTAAATCCAACATGGTTAGTAGTAGCTCTTTGAAACTTGACAAAATAACGGAGTTCTCAGTTTTGTCTCTATGGTTTGTTTCCTCTTTAAGTAGCCCTAGGCACAGACTGTGGAAAAGCACTTTCATTGAAAGGGGTTGCCAAGCTTCCAAGAAATAAATAGCTTCCGAAATACCAGCAAATATTTTTTCACCCAATCTTGATGATACTTGGTGGTAATGATCGGTACACAAATACCACTTGACTCACCAAATTTTGTTCTTCTAGTTTGAAGTGTTCGTTTACAGTACCAGTTTATATTTTTACGTTTCCCTCTGTTCTCTCCTACATAGATAGATGAATTTTTAACTCTAAATCCAACATGGTTTGTAGTAGCACTTTGAAACTTGACAAAAAACTAGTTCTCAGTTTTGTCTCTATGGTTTGTTTCCTCTTCAAGTAACCCTAAGCAGAGACTTAGGAAAAGCGCTTTCATTGAAAGGGGTTGCCAAGCTTCCAAGAAATTACGAATTTCCGAAATGCCAGCAAATATTTTTTCACCCAATCTTGATGATACGTGGTGGTAATGACCAATACACAAATCCCACTTGGCTCACCAAATTTT
Organism: Callospermophilus lateralis; assembly: GCF_048772815.1. NCBI lineage: Eukaryota > Metazoa > Chordata > Mammalia > Rodentia > Sciuridae > Callospermophilus > Callospermophilus lateralis. The sequence goes on from NW_027516152.1 coordinate 60,989, forward strand.
TTTCTTCTAGGTTGAAGCGTTCGTTTACAGTAGCAGTTTTTATTTTTAGGTTTCCCTCAAATCTCTCATATAGAGATAGATGAATTTGGAACTCTAAATCCAACATGGTTTGTAGTAGCTCTTTGAAACTTGACAAATAAAGGAGTTCTCAGTTTTGTCTCTATGGCTTGTTTCCTCTTCAAGTAGCCCTAGGCACAGACTGTGGAAAAGCACTTTCCTTGAGAGGGGTTGCCAAACTTGTAAGAAATAACGAGTTTCTGAAATACCAGCAAATATTGTTTCACCCAATATTGATGATACTTGGTGGTAATGATCAGTACACAAATCCCATTTGGCTCAACAAATTTTGTTCTTCTAGGTTGAAGCGTTCGTCTACAGTAGCAGTTTTTGTATTTAGGTTTCCCTCTGTTCTCTCCTATATAGATAGATGAATTTTGAAACTCTAAATCCAACATGGTTTGTAGTAGCTTTTTGAAACTTGACAAAATAAAGGATTTCTCAGTTTTGTCTCTATGGTTTGTTTCCTCTTCAAGTAGCCCTAGGCACAGACTGTGGAAAAGCGCTTTATTTGAAAGGTGTTGCGAAGTTTCCAAGAAATTACGAATTTCCGAACTACCAGCAAATATTTTTTCACCCAATCTTGATGATACGTGGTGGTAATGACAAGTACACAAATCCCACTTGGCTCACCAAATTTTGTTCTTCTAGGTGAAGCGTTCATTTACAGCAGCAGTTTTTATTTTTAGGTTTCACTTTGTTCTCTCCTATATAGATCAATGAATTTGCAACTCTAAATCCAAAATGGTTTGTAGTAGATCTTTGAAACTGGACAAAACAAAGGAGTTCCCAGTTTGTCCCTATGGTTTGTTTCCTCTTCAAGTACCCCTTGGCACAGACGGTGGAAAAGCACTTTCATTGAGAGGGGTTGCCAAGCTTCTAAGAAATAATGAGTTTCCGTAATACCAGCAAATATTTTTTCACCCAATCTTGATGATACATGGTGGTAATGATCAGTACACAAATCCCACTTGGCTCACCAAATTTTGTTATTCTAGGTTAAGCGTTCGTCTAAAGTAGCACTTTTTACATTTAGGTTTCACTGTTCTCTCCTATATAGATAGATGAATTTGGAACTCTAAATCAAACATGGTAAGTAGTAGCTCTTTGAAACTTGACAAAATAAAGGAGTTCTCAGATTTGTCACTATGGTTTGTTGTCTTCAAGTAGCCCTAGTCACAGTCTGTGGAAAAGCACTTTCATTGAGAGGGGTTACAAAGCTTCTAAGAAATAACGAGTTTCCGAAATACCAGCAAATATTTTTTCACCCAATCTGGATGATTCGTGGTGGTAATGACAAGTACACAAATCCCACTTGGCTCACCAAATTTTGTTCTTCTAGGTTGAAGCGTTCGTCTACAGTAGCAGTTTTTACATTTAGGTTTCACTGTTCTCTCCTATATAGATAGATGAATTTGGAACTCTAAATCCAAAATGGTTAGTAGTAGCTCTTTGAAACTTGACAAAATAACGGAGTTCTCAGTTTTGTCTCTATGGTTTGTTTCCTCTTCAAGTAGCCCTAGGCACAGACTGTGGAAAAGCACTGTCATTGAAAGGGGTTGCCAAGCTTCCAAGAAATAACTAGCTTCCGAAATACCAGCAAATATATTTTCACCCAATCTTGATGATACTTGGTGGTAATGATCGGTACTCAAATACCACTTGACTCACCAAATTTTGTTCTTCTAGTTTGAAGTGTTCCTTTACAGTAGCAGTTTATATTTTTAGGTTTCCCTCTGTTCTCTCCTACAGAGATAGATGAATTTTTAACTCTAAATCCAACATGGTTTGTAGTAGCTCTTTGAAACTTGACAAAATAACGGAGGTCTCAGTTTTGTCTCTATGGTTTGTTTCCTCTTCAAGTAGCCCTAAGCAGAGACTGTGGAAAAGCGCTTTCATTGAATTGGTTGCCAAGCTTCTAAGAAATAACGAGTTTCCGAAATACCCGCAAATATTTTTTCACCCAATCTTGATGATACATGGTGGTAATGATCAGTACACAAATCCCTCTTGGCTCACCAAATTTTCTTCTTCTAGGTTGAAGCGTTCGTCTACAGTAGCAGTTTTTATTTTTAGGTTTCCCTCTGTTCTCTCCTATATAGATAGATGAATTTGGAACTCTAAATCCAACATGGTTTGTCGTAGCTCTTTGAAACTTGACAAAAAAAGTAGTTCTCAGTTTTGTCTCTATGGTTTGTTTCCTCTTCAAGTAGCCCTATAAAGAGACTCTGGAAAAGCACTTTCATTGAAAGGGGTTGCCAAACTTCCAAGAAATAACGAGATTTGAAATACCAGTGAATATTTTTTCACCCAATCTGGATGATACGTGGTGGTATAGACGAGTAAACAAATCCCACTTGGCTCACCAAATTTTGTTCTTCTAGGTTGAAGCGTTCGTCTACAGTAGCAGTTTTTACATTTAGGTTTCACTCTGTTCACTCCTATATAGATAGATGAATTTGGAACTCTAAATCCAACATGGTTTGTAGTAGGTATCTGAAAATTGACAAAATAAAGTAATTCTCAGTTTTGTCTCTATGGTTTGTTTCCTCTTCAACTAGCCCTAAGCAGAGACTGTGGAAAAGCACTTTCATTGAAAGTGGTTGCCAAGCTTCCAAGGAATTACGAGTTTCCGATATACCAGCAAATATTTTTTCACCCAATCTTGATGATACTTGGTGGGTAATGATCACTACACAAATCCCACTGGGCTCACCAAATTTTGTTCTTCTAGGTTGAAGCGTTCATCTACAGTAGCAGTTTTTCTATTTAGGTTTCCCTCTGTTCTCTCCTATATTGATCGATGAATTTGGAACTCTAAATCCAACATGGTTTGTAGTAGTTCTTTGAAACTTGACAAAATAATGTAGTCCTCAGTTTTGTGTCTATGGTTTGTTTCCTCTTCAAGTAGCCCTAAGCAGAGACTGTGCAAAAGCGCTTTCACTGAAAGGGGTTGCCAAGCTTCCAGGAAATTACGAATTTCCAAAATACCAGCAAATATTTTTTCACCCAATCTTGATGATACGTGGTGGTAATGAAAAAAACAAAAATCCCACTTAGCCCACCAAATTTTGTTTTCTAGGTTGAAGCGTTTGTTTACAGTAGCAGTTTTTATTTTTAGGTTTCCCTCTATTCTCTCCTATATAGATAGATGAATTTCTAACTCTAAATCCAACATGGTTTGTAGTAGCTCTTTGAAACTTGACAAAAAAAAGTAGTTCTCAGTTTTGTCTCTATGGTTTGTTTCCTCTTCAAGTAGTTCTATAAAGAGACTCTGGAAAAGCACTTTCATTGAAAGGGGTTGCCAAACTTCCAAGAAATAACGAGTTTTTGAAATACCAGTGAATATTTTTTCACCCAATCTGGATGATACGTGGTGGTATAGACAAGTAAACAAATCCCACTTGGCTCACCAAATTTTGTTCTTCTAGGTTGAATCGTTCGTCTACAGTA
>NW_027516153.1:0-64486 GCF_048772815.1 Callospermophilus lateralis
ATCAAAGTGCTAATCGACAGTCTCTGATTAGGGCTAATTGAAGAGGAAACAAACCATAGAGACAAAACTAAGAACTACTTTATTTTGTCAAGTTTCAAAAGCTACTACAAACCATGTTGGATTTAGAGTTCAACACATCTATCTATATAGGAGAAAACAGAGTGAAACCTAAAATTCAAACTGTTACTGGAAACGAACGCTTGACCTAGAAGATAAAATTGGGAGCCAAGTGGGGTTAGTGTACTGATCATTACCACCAAGTATCATCAAGATTGGGTGAAAAATGTTTGCTGGTATTTCAGGCAAACTAGTAGTTTTTGGAAGCTTGCAACCCCTTTCAAACGAAAGTGTTTTTCGCCAGTGTCTGCATGGGGTACTTCAAGAGGAAACAAACCATAGAGATAGAAACTACAACTACTTCATTTTGTCAAGTTTCAAGGAGCTAGCACAAACGTGTTTGATTTAGAGTTTCAAAGACATCTATCTATATAGCAGAAAACAGAGTGAAACCTAAAATTTCAAAGTGTTACTGGAAACGAACGCTTGAACCTAGAAGAGTAAAATTGGGCAGCCAAGTGGGCTTAGTGAACTGATCATTACCACCAAGTATCATCAAGTTTTGGTGAAAAAATGTTTGCTGAGATTTCAGCAAACGAGTAGTTTTTTGGAAGCTTGGCAACCCCTTTAAACGAAAGTGTTTTTCGCCAGTCTCTGCATGGGGTACTTCAAGAGGAAACAAACCATAGAGATAGAACTTAGAACTACTTCATTTGGGTCAAGTTTCAAGGAGCTAGCACAAACCGTGTTTGATTTAGAGTTTCAAACACATCTATCTATATAGCAGAAAACAGAGTGAAATCTAAAAATTCAAAGTGTTACTGGAACGAACGCTTGAACCTACAAGAGTGAAAATTGGGCAGCAAGTGGGCTTAGTGAACTGATCATAACCACCAAGAATCATCAACACTTGGTGAAAAAAATGTTTGCTGAGATTTCAGCAAACGAGTAGTTTTTTGGAAGCTTGGCAACCCCTTTCAAACGAAAGTGTTCTTCGCCAGTCTCTGCATTTGGTACTTCAAGAGGTAAACAAACCATAGAGATAGAAGTTAGAACTACTTCATTTTGTCAAGTTTCACGGAGCTAGCACAAACCGTGTTTGATTTAGAGTTTCAAACACATCTATCTATATAGCAGAAAACAGAGTGAAACCTAAAATTCAAAGTGTTACTGGAAACGAACGCTTGAACCTAGAAGAGTGAAAGTTGGGCAGCCAAGTGGGCTTAGTGAACTGATCATTACCACCAAGTATCATCAAGATTTGGGTGAAAAAATATTTGCTGAGATTTCAGCAAACTAGTAGTTTTTGGAAGCTTGGCAACCCCTTTCAAACAAAAGTGTTTTCGCCAGTCTCTGCATGGGGTACTTCAAGAGGAAACAAACCATAGAGATAGAACTTAGAACTACTTCATTTGGTCAAGTTTCAAGGAGCTAGCACAAACCGTGTTTGATTTAGAGTTTCCAAAACATCTATCTATATAGCAGAAAACAGAGTGAAACCTAAAAATTCAAAGTGTTACTGGAAACGAACGCTTGAACCTAGAAGAGTGAAATTGGGCAGCCAAGTGGGCTTAGTGAACTGATCATTACCACCAAGTATCATCAAGATTTGGTGAAAAAATGTTTGCTGAGATTTCAGCAAACGAGTAGTTTTTTGGAAGCTTGGCAACCCCTTTCAAACGAAAGTGTTCTTCGCCAGTCTCTGCATGGGGTACTTCAAGAGGAAACAACCCTAGAGATAGAACTTAGAACTACTTCATTTTTTCAAGTTTCACGGAGCTAGCACAAACCGTGTTTGATTTAGTGTTCTATATAACAGAAAACAGAGTGAAACCTAAAAATCAAACTGTTAATGGAAACGAACGCTTGAAACTAGAAGAGTGAAAGTTGAGCAGCCAAGTGGGATTAGTGAACTGATCATTACCACCAAGTATCATCAAGATTTGGTGAAAAAATGTTTGCTGAGATTTCAGCAAACTAGTAGTTTTTTGGAAGCTTGGCAACCCCTTTCAAACGAAAGTGTTTTCGCCAGTCTCTGCATGGGGTACTTCAAGAGGAAACAAACCATAGAGATAGAACTTAGAACTACTTCATTTTGTCAAGTTTCACGGAGCTAGCACAAACCGTGTTTGATTTAGAGTTTCAAACACATCTATCTATATAGCAGAAAACAGAGTGAAACCTAAAAATTCAAACTGTTACTGGAAACGAACGCTTGAACCTAGAAGAGTGAAAGTTGGGCAGCCAAGTGGGATTAGTGAACTGATCATTACCACCAAGTATCATCAAGATTTGGTGAAAAAATGGTTGCTGAGATTTCAGCAAACGAGTAGGTTTTTGGAAGCTTGGCAACCCTTTTCAAACGAAAGTGTTCTTCGCCAGTCTCTGCATTTGGTACTTCAAGAGGAAACAAACCATAGAGATAGACTTAGAACTACTTCATTTTGTCAAGTTCACGGAGCTAGCACAAACCGTGTTTGATTTAGAGTTCAAACACATCTATCTATAATAGCAGAAAACAGAGTGAAACCTAAAAATTCAAACTGTTACTGGAAACGAACGCTTGAACCTAGAAGAGTGAAAAGTTGGGCAGCCAAGTGGGATTAGTGAACTGATCATTACCACCAAGTATCATCAAGATTTGATGAAAAAATGTTTGCTGAGATTTCAGCATACTAGTAGTTTTTGGAAGCATGGCAACCCCTTTCAAACGAAAGTGTTCTTCGCCAGTCTCTGCATGGGGTACTTCAAGAGGAAACAAACCATAGAGATAGAACTTAGAACTACTTCATTTGTCAAGTTTCAAGGAGCTAGCACAAAACCGTGTTTGATTTAGAGTTTCAAAGACATCTATCTATATAGCAGAAAACAGAGTGAAACCTAAAATTTCAAAGTGGTTACTGGAAACGAACGCTTGAACCTACAAGAGTAAAAATTGGGCAGCCAAGTGGGCTTAGTGAACTGATCATTACCACCAAGTATCATCAACATTTGGTGAAAAAATGTTTGCTGAGATTTCAGCAAACGAGTAGTTTTTTGAAGCTTGGCAACCCCTTTCAAACGAAAGTTTTCTTCGCCAGTCTCTGCATTTGGTACTTCAAGAGAGAAACAAACCATAGAGATAGAACTTAGAACTACTTCATTTTGTCAAGTTTCACGGAGCTAGCACAAACCGTGTTTGATTTAGAGTTTCAAACACATCTATTTATACAGCAGAAAACAGAGTGAAACCTAAAAATGCAAAGTGTTACTGGAAACGAACGCTTGAACCTAGAAGAGTGAAAGTTGGGCAGCCAAGTTGGGATTAGTGAACTGATCATTACCACCAAGTATCATCAAGATTGGTGAAAAAATGTTTGCTGAGATTTCAGCAAACTAGTAGTTTTTTGGAAGCTTGGCAACCCCTTCAAACGAAAGTGTGTTTCGCCAGTCTCTGCATGGGGCACTTCAAGAGGAAACAAACCATAGAGATAGAACTTAGAACTACTTCATTTGGTCAAGTTTCAAGGAGCTAGGCACAAACCGTGTTTGATTTAGAGTTTCAAACACATCTATCTATATAGCAGAAAACAGAGTGAAACCTAAAATTCAAAGTGTTACTGGAAACGAACGCTTAAACCTAGAAGATTGAAAGTTGGGCAGCCAAGTGGGATTAGTGAACTGATCATTACCACCAAGTATCATCAAGATTGGTGAAAAATGTTTGCTGAGATTTCAGCAAACTAGTAGTTTTTGGAAGCATGGCAACCCCTTTCAAACGAAAGTGTTCTTCCGCCAGTCTCTGCATGGGGTACTTCAAGAGGAAACAAACCATAGAGATAGAACTTAGAACTACTTCATTTGGTCAAGTTTCAAGGAGCTAGCACAAACCGTGTTTGATTTAGAGTTTCAACACATCTATCTATATAGCAGAAAACAGAGTGAAACCTAAAAATTCAAACTGTTACTGGAAACGAACGCTTGAACCTAGAAGAGTGAAAGTTGGGCAGCCAAGTGGGTTTAGTGAACTGATCATTACCACCAAGTATCATCAAGATTTGGTGAAAAAATGTTTGCTGAGATTTCAGCAAACTAGTAGTTTTTTGTAAGCTTGGCAACCCCTTTCAAACGAAAGTGTTTTTCGCCAGTCTCTGCATGGGGTACTTCAAGAGGAAAAAAACCATAGAGATAGAACTAACAACTACTTCATTTTGTCAAGTTTCAAGGAGCTAGCACAAACCGTGTTTGATTTAGAGTTTCAAAGACATCTATCTATATAGCAGAAAACAGAGTGAAACCTAAAATTTCAAAGTGTTACTGGAAACGAACGCTTGAACCTAGAAGAGTAAAAATTGGGCAGCCAAGTGGGCTTAGTGAACTGATCATTACCACCAAGTATCATCAAGTTTGGTGAAAAAATGTTTGCTGAGATTTCATCAAACGAGTAGTTTTTTGGAAGCTTGGCAACCCCATTCAAACGAAGTGTTCTTCGCCAGTCTCTGCATTTGGTACTTCAAGAGGAAACAAACCATACAGATAGAACTTAGAACTACTTCATTTTGTCAAGTTCACGGAGCTAGCACAAACCGTGTTTGATTTAGAGTTTCAAACACATCTATCTATATAGCAGAAAACAGAGTGAAACCTAAAAATTCAAAGTGTTACTGGAAACGAACACTTGAACCTAGAAGATTGAAAGTTGGGCAGCCAAGTGGGATTAGTGAACTGATCATTATCACCAAGTATCATCAAGATTTGGTGAAAAAATGTTTGCTGAGATTTCAGCAAACTAGTAGTTTTTTGGAAGCATGGCAACCCCTTTCAAACGAAAGTGTTCTTCGCCAGTCTCTGCATGGGGTACTTCAAGAGGAAACAAACCATAGAGATAGAACTTGGAACTACTTCGTTTTGACAAGTATCACGGAGCTAGCACAAACCGTGTTTGATTTAGAGTTTCAAACACATCTATCTATATAGCAGAAAACAGAGTGAAACCTAAAAATTCAAACTGTTACTGGAAACGAACGCTTGAACCTAGAAGAGTGAAAGTTGGGCAGCCAAGTGGGATTAGTGAACTGATCATTACCACCAAGTATCATCAAGATTTGGTGAAAAAATGTTTGCTGAGATTTCAGCAAACTAGTAGTTTTTTGGAAGCTTGGCAACCCCTTTAAAACGAAAGTGTTTTTCGCCCGTCTCTGCATGGGGTACTTCAAGAGGAAACAAACCATAGAGATAGAACTTAGAACTACTTCATTTGGTCAAGTTTCAAGGAGCTAGCACAAACCGTGTTTGATTTAGAGTTTCAACACATCTATCTATATAGCAGAAAACAGAGTGAAACCTAAAAATTCAAAGTGTTACTGGAAACGAACGCTTGAACCTAGAAGAGTGAAAATTGGGCAGCCAAGTGGGCTTAGTGAACTGATCATTACCACCAAGTATCATCAAGATTTGATGAAAAAATGTTTGCTGAGATTTCAGCAAACTAGTAGTTTTTTGGAAGCATGGCAACCCCTTTCAAACGAAAGTGTTCTTCGCCAGTCTCTGCATGGGGTACTTCAAGAGGAAACAAACCATAGAGATAGAACTTAGAACTACTTCATTTGGTCAAGTTTCAAGGAGCTAGCACAAACCGTGTTTGATTTAGAGTTTCAAAGACATCTATCTATATAGCAGAAAACAGAGTGAAACCTAAAATTTCAAAGTGTTACTGGAAACGAACGCTTGAACCTACAAGAGTAAAAATTGGGCAGCCAAGTGGGCTTAGTGAACTGATCATTACCACCAAGTATCATCAAGTTTTGGTGAAAAAATGTTTGCTGAGATTTCAGCAAACGAGTAGTTTTTTGGAAGCTTGGCAACCCCTTTAAAACGAAAGTGTTTTTCGCCAGTCTCTGCATGGGGTACTTCAAGAGGAAACAAACCATAGAGATAGAACTTAGAACTACTTCATTTGGTCAAGTTTCAAGGAGCTAGCACAAACCGTGTTTGATTTAGAGTTTCAAACACATCTATCTATATAGCAGAAAACAGAGTGAAATCTAAAAATTCAAAGTTTTACTGGAAACGAACGCTTGAACCTACAAGAGTGAAAATTGGGCAGCCAAGTGGGCTTAGTGAACTGATCATTACCACCAAGTATCATCAACATTTGGTGAAAAAATGTTTGCTGAGATTTCAGCAAACGAGTAGTTTTTGGAAGCTTGGCAACCCCTTTCAAACGAAAGTGTTTTTCGCCAGTCTCTGCATTTGGTACTTCAAGAGGAAACAAACCATAGAGATAGAAGTTAGAACTACTTCATTTTGTCAAGTTTCACGGAGCTAGCACAAACCGTGTTTGATTTAGAGTTTCAAACACATCTATCTATATAGCAGAAAACAGAGTGAAACCTAAAAATTCAAAGTGTTACTGGAAACGAACGCTTGAACCTAGAAGAGTGAAAGTTGGGCAGCCAAGTGGGCTTAGTGAACTGATCATTACCACCAAGTATCATCAAGATTTGGTGAAAAAATGTTTGCTGAGATTTCAGCAAACTAGTAGTTTTTTGGAAGCTTGGCAACCCCTTTCAAACGAAAGTGTTTTTCGCCAGTCTCTGCATGGGGTACTTCAAGAGGAAACAAACCATAGAGATAGAACTTAGAACTACTTCATTTGGTCAAGTTTCAAGGAGCTAGCACAAACCGTGTTTGATTTAGAGTTTCAAAACATCTATCTATATAGCAGAAAACAGAGTGAAACCTAAAAATTCAAAGTGTTACTGGAAACGAACGCTTGAACCTAGAAGAGTGAAAATTGGGCAGCCAAGTGGGCTTAGTGAACTGATCATTTCCACCAAGTATCATCAAGATTTGGTGAAAAAATGTTTGCTGAGATTTCAGCAATCGAGTAGTTTTTTGGAAGCTTGGCAACCCCTTTCAAACGAAAGTGTTCTTCGCCAGTCTCTGCATGGGGTACTTCAAGAGGAAACAAACCCTAGAGATAGAACTTAGAACTACTTCATTTTGTCAAGTTTCACGGAGCTAGCACAAACCGTGTTTGATTTAGAGTTCTATATAACAGAAAACAGAGTGAAACCTAAAAATTCAAACTGTTACTGGAAACGAACGCTTGAACCTAGAAGAGTGAAAGTTGGGCAGCCAAGTGGGATTAGTGAACTGATCATTACCACCAAGTATCATCAAGATTTGATGAAAAAATGTTTGCTGAGATTTCAGCAAACTAGTAGTTTTTTGGAAGCATGGCAACCCCTTTCAAACGAAAGTGTTCTTCGCCAGTCTCTGCATGGGGTACTTCAAGAGGAAACAAACCATAGAGATAGAACTTAGAACTACTTCATTTGGTCAAGTTTCAAGGAGCTAGCACAAACCGTGTTTGATTTAGAGTTTCAAAGACATCTATCTATATAGCAGAAAACAGAGTGAAACCTAAAATTTCAAAGTGTTACTGGAAACGAACGCTTGAACCTACAAGAGTAAAAATTGGGCAGCCAAGTGGGCTTAGTGAACTGATCATTACCACCAAGTATCATCAAGTTTTGGTGAAAAAATGTTTGCTGAGATTTCAGCAAACGAGTAGTTTTTTGGAAGCTTGGCAACCCCTTTAAAACGAAAGTGTTTTTCGACAGTCTCTGCATGGGGTACTTCAAGAGGAAACAAACCATAGAGATAGAACTTAGAACTACTTCATTTGGTCAAGTTTCAAGGAGCTAGCACAAACCGTGTTTGATTTAGAGTTTCAAACACATCTATCTATATAGCAGAAAACAGAGTGAAACCTAAAAATTCAAAGTGTTACTGGAAACGAACGCTTGAACCTAGAAGAGTGAAAATTGGGCAGCCAAGTGGGCTTAGTGAACTGATCATTACCACCAAGTATCATCAACATTTGGTGAAAAAATGTTTGCTGAGATTTCAGCAAACGAGTAGTTTTTTGGAAGCTTGGCAACCCCTTTCAAACGAAAGTGTTCTTCGCCAGTCTCTGCATTTGGTACTTCAAGAGGAAACAAACCATAGAGATAGAACTTAGAACTACTTCATTTTGTCAAGTTTCACGGAGCTAGCACAAACCGTGTTTGATTTAGAGTTTCAAACACATCTATTTATATAGCAGAAAACAGAGTGAAACCTAAAAATGCAAAGTGTTACTGGAAACGAACGCTTGAACCTAGAAGAGTGAAAGTTGGGCAGCCAAGTGGGATTAGTGAACTGATCATTACCACCAAGTATCATCAAGATTTGGTGAAAAAATGTTTGCTGAGATTTCAGCAAACTAGTAGTTTTTTGGAAGCTTGGCAACCCCTTTCAAACGAAAGTGTTTTTCGCCAGTCTCTGCATGGGGCACTTCAAGAGGAAACAAACCATAGAGATAGAACTTAGAACTACTTCATTTGGTCAAGTTTCAAGGAGCTAGCACAAACCGTGTTTGATTTAGAGTTTCAAACACATCTATCTATATAGCAGAAAACAGAGTGAAACCTAAAAATTCAAAGTGTTACTGGAAACGAACGCTTAAACCTAGAAGATTGAAAGTTGGGCAGCCAAGTGGGATTAGTGAACTGATCATTACCACCAAGTATCATCAAGATTTGGTGAAAAAATGTTTGCTGAGATTTCAGCAAACTAGTAGTTTTTTGGAAGCATGGCAACCCCTTTCAAACGAAAGTGTTCTTCGCCAGTCTCTGCATGGGGTACTTCAAGAGGAAACAAACCATAGAGATAGAACTTACAACTACTTCATTTTGTCAAGTATCACGGAGCTAGCACAAACCGGGTTTGATTTAGAGTTTCAAACACATCTATCTATATAGCAGAAAACAGAGTGAAACCTAAAAATTCAAACTGTTACTGGAAACGAACGCTTGAACCTAGAAGAGTGAAAGTTGGGCAGCCAAGTGCGATTATTGAACTGATCATTACCACCAAGTATCATCAAGATTTGGTGAAAAAATGTTTGCTGAGATTTCAGCAAACGAGTAGTTTTTTGGAAGCTTGGCAACCCCTTTAAAACGAAAGTGTTTTTCGCCAGTCTCTGCATGGGGTACTTCAAGAGGAAACAAACCATAGAGATAGAACTTAGAACTACTTCATTTGGTCAAGTTTCAAGGAGCTAGCACAAACCGTGTTTGATTTAGAGTTTCAACACATCTATCTATATAGCAGAAAACAGAGTGAAACCTAAAAATTCAAAGTGTTACTGGAAAGGAACGCTTGAACCTAGAAGAGTGAAAATTGGGCAGCCAAGTGGGCTTAGTGAACTGATCATTACCACCAAGTATCATCAAGATTTGGTGAAAAAATGTTTGCTGAGATTTCAGCAAACTAGTAGTTTTTTGGAAGCTTGGCAACCCCTTTCAAACGAAAGTGTTTTTCGCCAGTCTCTGCATGGGGTACTTCAAGAGGAAAAAAACCATAGAGATAGAACTAACAACTACTTCATTTTGTCAAGTTTCAAGGAGCTAGCACAAACCGTGTTTGATTTAGAGTTTCAAAGACATCTATCTATATAGCAGAAAACAGAGTGAAACCTAAAAATTCAAAGTGTTACTGGAAACGAACGCTTGAACCTAGAAGAGTGAAAGTTGGGCAGCCAAGTGGGATTAGTGAACTGATCATTACCACCAAGTATCATCAAGATTTGGTGAAAAAATGTTTGCTGAGATTTCAGCAAACTAGTAGTTTTTTGGAAGCTTGGCAACCCCTTTAAAACGAAAGTGTTCTTCGCCAGTCTCTGCATGGGGTACTTCAAGAGGAAACAAACCCTAGAGATAGAACTTAGAACTACTTCATTTTTTCAAGTTTCACGGAGCTAGCACAAACCGTGTTTGATTTAGTGTTCTATATAACAGAAAACAGAGTGAAACCTAAAAATTCAAACTGTTACTGGAAACGAACGCTTGAACCTAGAAGAGTGAAAGTTGAGCAGCCAAGTGGGATTAGTGAACTGATCATTACCACCAAGTATCATCAAGATTTGGTGAAAAAATGTTTGCTGAGATTTCAGCAAACTAGTAGTTTTTTGGAAGCTTGGCAACCCCTTTCAAACGAAAGTGTTTTTCGCCAGTCTCTGCATGGGGTACTTCAAGAGGAAACAAACCATAGAGATAGAACTTAGAACTACTTCATTTTGTCAAGTTTCACGGAGCTAGCACAAACCGTGTTTGATTTAGAGTTTCAAACACATCTATCTATATAGCAGAAAACAGAGTGAAACCTAAAAATTCAAACTGTTACTGGAAACGAACGCTTGAACCTAGAAGAGTGAAAGTTGGGCAGCCAAGTGGGATTAGTGAACTGATCATTACCACCAAGTATCATCAAGATTTGGTGAAAAAATGGTTGCTGAGATTTCAGCAAACGAGTAGTTTTTTGGAAGCTTGGCAACCCCTTTCAAACGAAAGTGTTCTTCGCCAGTCTCTGCATTTGGTACTTCAAGAGGAAACAAACCATAGAGATAGAACTTAGAACTACTTCATTTTGTCAAGTTTCACGGAGCTAGCACAAACCGTGTTTGATTTAGAGTTTCAAACACATCTATCTATATAGCAGAAAACAGAGTGAAACCTAAAATTTCAAAGTGTTACTGGAAACGAACGCTTGAACCTAGAAGAGTGAAAGTTGGGCAGCCAAGTGGGATTAGTGAACTGATCATTACCACCAAGTATCATCAAGATTTGATGAAAAAATGTTTGCTGAGATTTCAGCAAACTAGTAGTTTTTTGGAAGCATGGCAACCCCTTTCAAACGAAAGTGTTCTTCGCCAGTCTCTGCATGGGGTACTTCAAGAGGAAACAAACCATAGAGATAGAACTTAGAACTACTTCATTTGGTCAAGTTTCAAGGAGCTAGCACAAACCGTGTTTGATTTAGAGTTTCAAAGACATCTATCTATATAGCAGAAAACAGAGTGAAACCTAAAATTTCAAAGTGTTACTGGAAACGAACGCTTGAACCTACAAGAGTAAAAATTGGGCAGCCAAGTGGGCTTAGTGAACTGATCATTACCACCAAGTATCATCAAGTTTTGGTGAAAAAATGTTTGCTGAGATTTCAGCAAACGAGTAGTTTTTTGGAAGCTTGGCAACCCCTTTAAAACGAAAGTGTTTTTCGCCAGTCTCTGCATGGGGTACTTCAAGAGGAAACAAACCATAGAGATAGAACTTAGAACTACTTCATTTGGTCAAGTTTCAAGGAGCTAGCACAAACCGTGTTTGATTTAGAGTTTCAAACACATCTATCTATATAGCAGAAAACAGAGTGAAACCTAAAAATTCAAAGTGTTACTGGAAACGAACGCTTGAACCTAGAAGAGTGAAAATTGGGCAGCCAAGTGGGCTTAGTGAACTGATCATTACCACCAAGTATCATCAACATTTGGTGAAAAAATGTTTGCTGAGATTTCAGCAAACGAGTAGTTTTTTGGAAGCTTGGCAACCCCTTTCAAACGAAAGTGTTCTTCGCCAGTCTCTGCATTTGGTACTTCAAGAGGAAACAAACCATAGAGATAGAACTTAGAACTACTTCATTTTGTCAAGTTTCACGGAGCTAGCACAAACCGTGTTTGATTTAGAGTTTCAAACACATCTATTTATATAGCAGAAAACAGAGTGAAACCTAAAAATGCAAAGTGTTACTGGAAACGAACGCTTGAACCTAGAAGAGTGAAAGTTGGGCAGCCAAGTGGGATTAGTGAACTGATCATTACCACCAAGTATCATCAAGATTTGGTGAAAAAATGTTTGCTGAGATTTCAGCAAACTAGTAGTTTTTTGGAAGCTTGGCAACCCCTTTCAAACGAAAGTGTTTTTCGCCAGTCTCTGCATGGGGCACTTCAAGAGGAAACAAACCATAGAGATAGAACTTAGAACTACTTCATTTGGTCAAGTTTCAAGGAGCTAGCACAAACCGTGTTTGATTTAGAGTTTCAAACACATCTATCTATATAGCAGAAAACAGAGTGAAACCTAAAAATTCAAAGTGTTACTGGAAACGAACGCTTAAACCTAGAAGATTGAAAGTTGGGCAGCCAAGTGGGATTAGTGAACTGATCATTACCACCAAGTATCATCAAGATTTGGTGAAAAAATGTTTGCTGAGATTTCAGCAAACTAGTAGTTTTTTGGAAGCATGGCAACCCCTTTCAAACGAAAGTGTTCTTCGCCAGTCTCTGCATGGGGTACTTCAAGAGGAAACAAACCATAGAGATAGAACTTACAACTACTTCATTTTGTCAAGTATCACGGAGCTAGCACAAACCGGGTTTGATTTAGAGTTTCAAACACATCTATCTATATAGCAGAAAACAGAGTGAAACCTAAAAATTCAAACTGTTACTGGAAACGAACGCTTGAACCTAGAAGAGTGAAAGTTGGGCAGCCAAGTGCGATTATTGAACTGATCATTACCACCAAGTATCATCAAGATTTGGTGAAAAAATGTTTGCTGAGATTTCAGCAAACGAGTAGTTTTTTGGAAGCTTGGCAACCCCTTTAAAACGAAAGTGTTTTTCGCCAGTCTCTGCATGGGGTACTTCAAGAGGAAACAAACCATAGAGATAGAACTTAGAACTACTTCATTTGGTCAAGTTTCAAGGAGCTAGCACAAACCGTGTTTGATTTAGAGTTTCAACACATCTATCTATATAGCAGAAAACAGAGTGAAACCTAAAAATTCAAAGTGTTACTGGAAAGGAACGCTTGAACCTAGAAGAGTGAAAATTGGGCAGCCAAGTGGGCTTAGTGAACTGATCATTACCACCAAGTATCATCAAGATTTGGTGAAAAAATGTTTGCTGAGATTTCAGCAAACTAGTAGTTTTTTGGAAGCTTGGCAACCCCTTTCAAACGAAAGTGTTTTTCGCCAGTCTCTGCATGGGGTACTTCAAGAGGAAAAAAACCATAGAGATAGAACTAACAACTACTTCATTTTGTCAAGTTTCAAGGAGCTAGCACAAACCGTGTTTGATTTAGAGTTTCAAAGACATCTATCTATATAGCAGAAAACAGAGTGAAACCTAAAAATTCAAAGTGTTACTGGAAACGAACGCTTGAACCTAGAAGAGTGAAAGTTGGGCAGCCAAGTGGGATTAGTGAACTGATCATTACCACCAAGTATCATCAAGATTTGGTGAAAAAATGTTTGCTGAGATTTCAGCAAACTAGTAGTTTTTTGGAAGCTTGGCAACCCCTTTAAAACGAAAGTGTTCTTCGCCAGTCTCTGCATGGGGTACTTCAAGAGGAAACAAACCCTAGAGATAGAACTTAGAACTACTTCATTTTTTCAAGTTTCACGGAGCTAGCACAAACCGTGTTTGATTTAGTGTTCTATATAACAGAAAACAGAGTGAAACCTAAAAATTCAAACTGTTACTGGAAACGAACGCTTGAACCTATAAGAGTGAAAGTTGAGCAGCCAAGTGGGATTAGTGAACTGATCATTACCACCAAGTATCATCAAGATTTGGTGAAAAAATGTTTGCTGAGATTTCAGCAAACTAGTAGTTTTTTGGAAGCTTGGCAACCCCTTTCAAACGAAAGTGTTTTTCGCCAGTCTCTGCATGGGGTACTTCAAGAGGAAACAAACCATAGAGATAGAACTTAGAACTACTTCATTTTGTCAAGTTTCACGGAGCTAGCACAAACCGTGTTTGATTTAGAGTTTCAAACACATCTATCTATATAGCAGAAAACAGAGTGAAACCTAAAATTCAAACTGTTACTGGAAACGAACGCTTGAACCTAGAAGAGTGAAAGTTGGGCAGCCAAGTGGGATTAGTGAACTGATCATTACCACCAAGTATCATCAAGATTTGGTGAAAAAATGGTTGCTGAGATTTCAGCAAACGAGTAGTTTTTTGGAAGCTTGGCAACCCCTTTCAAACGAAAGTGTTCTTCGCCAGTCTCTGCATTTGGTACTTCAAGAGGAAACAAACCATAGAGATAGAACTTAGAACTACTTCATTTTGTCAAGTTTCACGGAGCTAGCACAAACCGTGTTTGATTTAGAGTTTCAAACACATCTATCTATATAGCAGAAAACAGAGTGAAACCTAAAATTTCAAAGTGTTACTGGAAACGAACGCTTGAACCTAGAAGAGTGAAAGTTGGGCAGCCAAGTGGGATTAGTGAACTGATCATTACCACCAAGTATCATCAAGATTTGATGAAAAAATGTTTGCTGAGATTTCAGCAAACTAGTAGTTTTTTGGAAGCATGGCAACCCCTTTCAAACGAAAGTGTTCTTCGCCAGTCTCTGCATGGGGTACTTCAAGAGGAAACAAACCATAGAGATAGAACTTAGAACTACTTCATTTGGTCAAGTTTCAAGGAGCTAGCACAAACCGTGTTTGATTTAGAGTTTCAAAGACATCTATCTATATAGCAGAAAACAGAGTGAAACCTAAAATTTCAAAGTGTTACTGGAAACGAACGCTTGAACCTACAAGAGTAAAAATTGGGCAGCCAAGTGGGCTTAGTGAACTGATCATTACCACCAAGTATCATCAAGTTTTGGTGAAAAAATGTTTGCTGAGATTTCAGCAAACGAGTAGTTTTTTGGAAGCTTGGCAACCCCTTTAAAACGAAAGTGTTTTTCGCCAGTCTCTGCATGGGGTACTTCAAGAGGAAACAAACCATAGAGATAGAACTTAGAACTACTTCATTTGGTCAAGTTTCAAGGAGCTAGCACAAACCGTGTTTGATTTAGAGTTTCAAACACATCTATCTATATAGCAGAAAACAGAGTGAAACCTAAAAATTCAAAGTGTTACTGGAAACGAACGCTTGAACCTAGAAGAGTGAAAATTGGGCAGCCAAGTGGGCTTAGTGAACTGATCATTACCACCAAGTATCATCAACATTTGGTGAAAAAATGTTTGCTGAGATTTCAGCAAACGAGTAGTTTTTTGGAAGCTTGGCAACCCCTTTCAAACGAAAGTGTTCTTCGCCAGTCTCTGCATTTGGTACTTCAAGAGGAAACAAACCATAGAGATAGAACTTAGAACTACTTCATTTTGTCAAGTTTCACGGAGCTAGCACAAACCGTGTTTGATTTAGAGTTTCAAACACATCTATTTATATAGCAGAAAACAGAGTGAAACCTAAAAATGCAAAGTGTTACTGGAAACGAACGCTTGAACCTAGAAGAGTGAAAGTTGGGCAGCCAAGTGGGATTAGTGAACTGATCATTACCACCAAGTATCATCAAGATTTGGTGAAAAAATGTTTGCTGAGATTTCAGCAAACTAGTAGTTTTTTGGAAGCTTGGCAACCCCTTTCAAACGAAAGTGTTTTTCGCCAGTCTCTGCATGGGGCACTTCAAGAGGAAACAAACCATAGAGATAGAACTTAGAACTACTTCATTTGGTCAAGTTTCAAGGAGCTAGCACAAACCGTGTTTGATTTAGAGTTTCAAACATATCTATCTATATAGCAGAAAACAGAGTGAAACCTAAAAATTCAAAGTGTTACTGGAAACGAACGCTTAAACCTAGAAGATTGAAAGTTGGGCAGCCAAGTGGGATTAGTGAACTGATCATTACCACCAAGTATCATCAAGATTTGGTGAAAAAATGTTTGCTGAGATTTCAGCAAACTAGTAGTTTTTTGGAAGCATGGCAACCCCTTTCAAACGAAAGTGTTCTTCGCCAGTCTCTGCATGGGGTACTTCAAGAGGAAACAAACCATAGAGATAGAACTTACAACTACTTCATTTTGTCAAGTATCACGGAGCTAGCACAAACCGGGTTTGATTTAGAGTTTCAAACACATCTATCTATATAGCAGAAAACAGAGTGAAACCTAAAAATTCAAACTCTTACTGGAAACGAACGCTTGAACCTAGAAGAGTGAAAGTTGGGCAGCCAAGTGGGATTAGTGAACTGATCATTACCACCAAGTATCATCAAGATTTGGTGAAAAAATGTTTGCTGAGATTTCAGCAAACTAGTAGTTTTTTGGAAGCTTGGCAACCCCTTTCAAACGAAAGTGTTTTTCGCCAGTCTCTGCATGGGGTACTTCAAGAGGAAACAAACCATAGAGATAGAACTTAGAACTACTTCATTTGGTCAAGTTTCAAGGAGCTAGCACAAACCGTGTTTGATTTAGAGTTTCAACACATCTATCTATATAGCAGAAAACAGAGTGAAACCTAAAAATTCAAAGTGTTACTGGAAACGAACGCTTGAACCTAGAAGAGTGAAAATTGGGCAGCCAAGTGGGCTTAGTGAACTGATCATTACCACCAAGTATCATCAAGATATGTTGAAAAAATTGTTGCTGAGATTTCAGCAAACGAGTAGTTTTTTGGAAGCTTGGCAACCCCTTTCAAACGAAAGTGTTCTTCGCCAGTCTCTGCATTTGGTACTTCAAGAGGAAACAAACCCTAGAGATAGAACTTAGAACTACTTCATTTTGTCAAGTTTCACGGAGCTAGCACAAACCGTGTTTGATTTAGAGGTCTATATAACAGAAAACAGAATGAAACCTAAAAATTCAAACTGTTACTGGAAACGAACGCTTGAACCTAGAAGAGTGAAAGTTGGGCAGCCAAGTGGGATTAGTGAACTGATCATTACCACCAAGTATCATCAAGATTTGGTGAAAAAATGTTTGCTGAGATTTCAGCAAACTAGTAGTTTTTTGGAAGCTTGGCATCCCCTTTCAAACGAAAGTGTTTTTCGCCAGTTTCTGCATGGTGTACTTCAAGAGGAATCAAACCATAGAGATAGAACTTAGAACTACTTCATTTTGTCAAGTTTCAAGGAGCTAGCACAAACCGTGTTTGATTTAGAGTTTCAAACACATCTATCCATATAGCAGAAAACAGAGTGAAACCTAAAAATTCAAAGTGTTACTGGAAACGAACGCTTGAACCTAGAAGAGTGAAAATTGGGCAGCCAAGTGGGCTTAGTGAACTGATCATTACCACCAAGTATCATCAAGATATGGTGAAAAAATGGTTGCTGAGATTTCAGCAAACGAGTAGTTTTTTGGAAGCTTGGCAACCCCTTTCAAACGAAAGTGTTCTTCGCCAGTCTCTGCATTTGGTACTTCAAGAGGAAACAAACCATAGAGATAGAACTTAGAACTACTTCATTTTGTCAAGTTTCACGGAGCTAGCACAAACCGTGTTTGATTTAGACTTTCAAACACATCTATCTATAGCAGAAAACAGAGTGAAACCTAAACATTCAAACTGTTACTGGAAACGAACGCTTGAACCTAGAAGAGTGAAAGTTTTGCAGCCAAGTGGGCTTAGTGAACTGATCATTACCACCAAGTATCATCAAGATTTGGTGAAAAAATGTTTGCTGAGGTTTCAGCAAACTAGTAGTTTTTTGGAAGCATGGCAACCTCTTTCAAACGAAAGTGTTTTTCGCCAGTCTCTGCATGGGGTACTTCAAGAGGAAACAAACCATAGAGATAGAACTTAGAACTACTTCATTTGGTCAAGTTTCAAGGAGCTAGCACAAACCGTGTTTGATTTAGAGTTTCAACACATCTATCTATATAGCAGAAAACAGAGTGAAACCTAAAAATTCAAAGTGTTACTGGAAACGAACGCTTGAACCTAGAAGAGTGAAAATTGGGCAGCCAAGTGGGCTTAGTGAACTGATCATTACCACCAAGTATCATCAACATTTGGTGAAAAAATGTTTGCTGAGATTTCAGCAAACGAGTAGTTTTTTGGAAGCTTGGCAACCCCTTTCAAACGAAAGTGTTCTTCGCCAGTCTCTGCATTTGGTACTTCAAGAGGAAACAAACCATAGAGATAGAACTTAGAACTACTTTATTTTGTCAAGTTTCACGGAGCTAGCACAAACCGTGTTTGATTTAGAGTTTCAAACACATCTATTTATATAGCAGAAAACAGAGTGAAACCTAAAAATGCAAAGTGTTACTGGAAACGAACGCTTGAACCTAGAAGAGTGAAAGTTGGGCAGCCAAGTGGGATTAGTGAACTGATCATTACCACCAAGTATCATCAAGATTTGGTGAAAAAATGTTTGCTGAGATTTCAGCAAACTAGTAGTTTTTTGGAAGCTTGGCAACCCCTTTCAGACGAAAGTGTTTTTCGCCAGTCTCTGCATGGGGCACTTCAAGAGGAAACAAACCATAGAGATAGAACTTAGAACTACTTCATTTGGTCAAGTTTCAAGGAGCTAGCACAAACCGTGTTTGATTTAGAGTTTCAAACATATCTATCTATATAGCAGAAAACAGAGTGAAACCTAAAAATTCAAAGTGTTACTGGAAACGAACGCTTAAACCTAGAAGATTGAAAGTTGGGCAGCCAAGTGGGATTAGTGAACTGATCATTACCACCAAGTATCATCAAGATTTGGTGAAAAAATGTTTGCTGAGATTTCAGCAAACTAGTAGTTTTTTGGAAGCATGGCAACCCCTTTCAAACGAAAGTGTTCTTCGCCAGTCTCTGCATGGGGTACTTCAAGAGGAAACAAACCATAGAGATAGAACTTACAACTACTTCATTTTGTCAAGTATCACGGAGCTAGCACAAACCGGGTTTGATTTAGAGTTTCAAACACATCTATCTATATAGCAGAAAACAGAGTGAAACCTAAAAATTCAAACTCTTACTGGAAACGAACGCTTGAACCTAGAAGAGTGAAAGTTGGGCAGCCAAGTGGGATTAGTGAACTGATCATTACCACCAAGTATCATCAAGATTTGGTGAAAAAATGTTTGCTGAGATTTCAGCAAACTAGTAGTTTTTTGGAAGCTTGGCAACCCCTTTCAAACGAAAGTGTTTTTCGCCAGTCTCTGCATGGGGTACTTCAAGAGGAAACAAACCATAGAGATAGAACTTAGAACTACTTCATTTGGTCAAGTTTCAAGGAGCTAGCACAAACCGTGTTTGATTTAGAGTTTCAACACATCTATCTATATAGCAGAAAACAGAGTGAAACCTAAAAATTCAAAGTGTTACTGGAAACGAACGCTTGAACCTAGAAGAGTGAAAATTGGGCAGCCAAGTGGGCTTAGTGAACTGATCATTACCACCAAGTATCATCAAGATATGTTGAAAAAATTGTTGCTGAGATTTCAGCAAACGAGTAGTTTTTTGGAAGCTTGGCAACCCCTTTCAAACGAAAGTGTTCTTCGCCAGTCTCTGCATTTGGTACTTCAAGAGGAAACAAACCCTAGAGATAGAACTTAGAACTACTTCATTTTGTCAAGTTTCACGGAGCTAGCACAAACCGTGTTTGATTTAGAGGTCTATATAACAGAAAACAGAATGAAACCTAAAAATTCAAACTGTTACTGGAAACGAACGCTTGAACCTAGAAGAGTGAAAGTTGGGCAGCCAAGTGGGATTAGTGAACTGATCATTACCACCAAGTATCATCAAGATTTGGTGAAAAAATGTTTGCTGAGATTTCAGCAAACTAGTAGTTTTTTGGAAGCTTGGCATCCCCTTTCAAACGAAAGTGTTTTTCGCCAGTTTCTGCATGGTGTACTTCAAGAGGAATCAAACCATAGAGATAGAACTTAGAACTACTTCATTTTGTCAAGTTTCAAGGAGCTAGCACAAACCGTGTTTGATTTAGAGTTTCAAACACATCTATCCATATAGCAGAAAACAGAGTGAAACCTAAAAATTCAAAGTGTTACTGGAAACGAACGCTTGAACCTAGAAGAGTGAAAATTGGGCAGCCAAGTGGGCTTAGTGAACTGATCATTACCACCAAGTATCATCAAGATATGGTGAAAAAATGGTTGCTGAGATTTCAGCAAACGAGTAGTTTTTTGGAAGCTTGGCAACCCCTTTCAAACGAAAGTGTTCTTCGCCAGTCTCTGCATTTGGTACTTCAAGAGGAAACAAACCATAGAGATAGAACTTAGAACTACTTCATTTTGTCAAGTATCACGGAGCTAGCACAAACCGTGTTTGATTTAGACTTTCAAACACATCTATCTATAGCAGAAAACAGAGTGAAACCTAAAAATTCAAACTGTTACTGGAAACGAACGCTTGAACCTAGAAGAGTGAAAGTTTTGCAGCCAAGTGGGCTTAGTGAACTGATCATTACCACCAAGTATCATCAAGATTTGGTGAAAAAATGTTTGCTGAGGTTTCAGCAAACTAGTAGTTTTTTGGAAGCATGGCAACCCCTTTCAAACGAAAGTGTTTTTCGCCAGTCTCTGCATGGGGTACTTCAAGAGGAAACAAACCATAGAGATAGAACTTAGAACTACTTCATTTGGTCAAGTTTCAAGGAGCTAGCACAAACCGTGTTTGATTTAGAGTTTCAACACATCTATCTATATAGCAGAAAACAGAGTGAAACCTAAAAATTCAAAGTGTTACTGGAAACGAACGCTTGAACCTAGAAGAGTGAAAATTGGGCAGCCAAGTGGGCTTAGTGAACTGATCATTACCACCAAGTATCATCAAGATTTGGTGAAAAAATATTTGCTGAGATTTCAGCAAACTAGAAGTTTTTTGGAAGCTTGGCAAAACCTTTCAAACGAAAGTGTTTTTCGCAAGTCTCTGCATGGGGTACTTCAAGAGGAAAAACACCATAGAGATAGAACTAACAACTACTTCATTTTGTCAAGTTTCAAGGAGCTAGCACAAACCGTGTTTGATTTAGAGTTTCAAAGACATCTATCTATATAGCAGAAAACAGAGTGAAACCTAAAATTTCAAAGTTTTACTGGAAACGAACGCTTGAACCTAGAAGAGTAAAAATTGGTCAGCCAAGTGGGCTTAGTGAACTGATCATTACCACCAAGTATCATCAAGTTTTGGTGAAAAAATGTTTGCTGAGATTTCAGCAAACGAGTAGTTTTTGGAAGCTTGGCAACCCCTTTAAAACGAAAGTGTTTTTCGCCAGTCTCTGCATGGGGTACTTCAAGAGGAAACAAACCATAGAGATAGAACTTAGAACTACTTCATTTTGTCAATTTTCAAGGAGCTAGCACAAACCGTGTTTGATTTAGAGTTTCAAACACATCTATCTATATAGCAGAAAACAGAGTGAAACCTAAAAATTCAAAGTGTTACTGGAAACGAACGCTTGAACCTAGAAGAGTGAAAGTTGGGACGCCAAGTGGGATTAGTGAACTGATCATTACCACCAAGTATCATCAAGATTTGGTGAAAAAATATTTGCTGAGATTTCAGCAAACGAGTAGTTTTTTGGAAGCTTGGCAACCCCTTTCAAACGAAAGTGTTTTTCGCCAGTCTCTGCATGGGGTACTTCAAGAGGAAACAAACCATAGAGATAGAACTTAGAACTACTTCATTTGGTCAAGTTTCAAGGAGCTAGCACAAACCGTGTTTGATTTAGAGTTTCAACACATCTATCTATATAGCAGAAAACAGAGTGAAACCTAAAAATTCAAAGTGTTACTGGAAACGAACGCTTGAACCTAGAAGAATGAAAATTGGGCAGCCAAGTGGGCTTAGTGAACTGATCATTACCACCAAGTATCATCAAGATCTGGTGAAAAAATGGTTGCTGAGATTTCAGCAAACGAGTAGTTTTTTGGAAGCTTTGCAACCCCTTTCAAACGAAAGTGTTCTTCGCCAGTCTCTGCATTTGGTACTTCAAGAGGAAACAAACCCTAGAGATAGAACTTAGAACTACTTCATTTTGTCAAGTTTCACGGAGCTAGCACAAACCGTGTTTGATTTAGAGGTCTATATAACAGAAAACAGAGTGAAACCTAAAAATTCAAACTGTTACTGGAAACGAACGCTTGAACCTAGAAGAGTGAAAGTTGGGAAGCCAAGTGGGATTAGTGAACTGATCATTACCACCAAGTATCATCAAGATTTGGTGAAAAAATGTTTGCTGAGATTTCAGCAAACTAGTAGTGTTTTGGAAGCTTGGCATCCCCTTTCAAACGAAAGTGTTTTTCGCCACTTTCTGCATGGTGTACTTCAAGAGGAAACAAACCATAGAGATAGAACTTAGAACTACTTCATTTTGTCAAGTTTCAAGGAGCTAGCACAAACCGTGTTTGATTTAGAGTTTCAAACACATCTATCCATATAGCAGAAAACAGAGTGAAACCTAAAAATTCAAAGTGTTACTGGAAACGAACGCTTGAACCTAGAAGAGTGAAAATTGGGCAGCCAAGTGGGCTTAGTGAACTGATCATTACCACCAAGTATCATCAAGATATGGTGAAAAAATGGTTGCTGAGATTTCAGCAAACGAGTCGATTTTTGGAAGCTTAGCAACCCCTTTCAAACGAAAGTGTTCTTCGCCAGTCTCTGCATTTGGTACTTAAGAGGAAACAAACCATAGAGATAGAACTTAGAACTACTTCATTTTGTCAAGTATCACGGAGCTAGCACAAACCGTGTTTGATTTAGACTTTCAAACACATCTATCTATAGCAGAAAACAGAGTGAAACCTAAAATTTCAAAGTTTTACTGGAAACGAACGCTTGAACCTAGAAGAGTAAAAATTGGGCAGCCAAGTGGGCTTAGTGAACTGATCATTACCACCAAGTATCATCAAGTTTTGGTGAAAAAATGTTTGCTGAGATTTCAGCAAACGAGTAGTTTTTTGGAAGCTTGGCAACCCCTTTCAAACGAAAGTGTTTTTCGCCAGTCTCTGCATGGGGTACTTCAAGAGGAAAGAAACCATAGAGATAGAACTTAGAACTACTTCATTTGGTCAAGTTTCAAGGAGCTAGCACGAACCGTGTTTGATGTAGAATTCCAAACACAGCTATCTATGTTGGAGAAAACAGAGTGAAACCTAAAAATTCAAACAGTCACTGGAAACGAACGCTTGAACCTAGAAGATTGAAAGTTGGGCAGCCAAGTGGGATTAGTGAACTGATCATTACCACCAAGTATCATCAAGATTTGGTGAAAAAATGTTTGCTGAGATTTCCGCAAACTAGTAGTTTTTTGGAAGCTTGGCAACCCCTTTCAAACGAAAGTGTTTTTCGCCAGTCTCTGCATGGGGTACGTCAAGAGGAAACAAACCATAGAGATAGAACTTAGAACTACTTCATTTGGTCAAGTTTCAAGGAGCTAGCACAAACCGTGTTTGATTTAGAGTTTCAAACACATCTATCTATATAGCAGAAAACAGAGTGAAACCTAAAAATTCAAAGTGTTACTGGAAACGAACGCTTGAACCTACAAGAGTGAAAATTGGACAGCCAAGTGGGCTTAGTGAACTGATCATTACCACCAAGTATCATCAAGATTTGGTGAAAAAATGGTTGCTGAGATTTCAGCAAACGAGTAGTTTTTTGGAAGCTTGGAAACCCCTTTCAAACGAAAGTGTTCTTTGCCAGTCTCTGCATGGGGTAAATCAAGAGGAAACAAACCATAGAGATAGAACTTAGAACTACTTCATTTTGTCAAGTTTCACGGAGCTAGCACAAACCGTGTTTGATTTAGAGTTTCAAACACATCTATATATATAGCAGAAAACACAGTGAAACCTAAAAATTCAAACTGTTACTGGAAACGAACGCTTGAACCTAGAAGAGTGAAAGTTGGGCAGCCAAGTGGGATTAGTGAACTGATCATTACCACCAAGTATCATCAAGATTTGGTGAAAAAATGTTTGCTGAGATTTCAGCAAACTAGTAGTTTTTTGGAAGCATGGCAACCCATTTCAAACGAAAGTGTTTTTCGCCAGTTTCTGCATGGGGTACTTCAAGAGGAAACAAACCATAGAGATAGAACTTAGAACTACTTCATTTTGTCAAGTTTCAGGGAGCTAGCACAAACCGTGTTTGATTTAGAGTTTCAAACACATCTATCTATATAGCAGAAAACAGAGTGAAACCTAAAAATTCAAAGTGTTACTGGAAACGAACGCTTGAACCTAGAAGAGTGAAAATTGGGCAGCCAAGTGGGCTTAGTGAACTGATCATTACCACCAAGTATCATCAAGATTTGGTGAAAAAATGTTTGCTGAGATTTCAGCAAACGAGTAGTTTTTTGGAAGCTTGGCAACCCCTTTCAAACGAAAGTGTTCTTCGCCAGTCTCTGCATGGGGTACTTCAAGAGGAAACAAACCATAGAGATAGAACTTAGAACTACTTCATTTTGTCAAGTTTCAAGGCGCTAGCACAAACCGTGTTTGATTTAGAGTTTCAAACACATCTATCTATATAGCAGAAAACAGAGTGAAACCTAAAAATTCAAACTGTTACTGGAAACGAACGCTTGAACCTAGAAGAGTGAAAGTTGGGCAGCCAAGTGGGCTTAGTGAACTGATCATTACCACCAAGTATCATCAAGATTTGGTGAAAAAATGTTTGCTGAGATTTCAGCAAACTAGTAGTTTTTTGGAAGCTTGGCAACCCCTTTAAAATGAAAGTGTTCTTCGCCAGTCTCTGCATGGGGTACTTCAAGAGGAAACAAACCATAGAGATAGAACTTAGAACTACTTCATTTTGTCAAGTTTCACGGAGCTAGCACAAATCGTGTTTGATTTAGAGTTTCAAACACATCTATCTATATAGCAGAAAACAGAGTGAAACCTAAAAATTCAAACTGTTACTGGAAACGAACGCTTGAACCTAGAAAAGTGAAAGTTGGGCAGCCAAGTGGGCTTAGTGAACTGATCAATACCACCAAGTATCATCAAGATTTGGTGAAAAAATGTTTGCTGAGATTTCAGCAAAAGAGTAGTTTTTTGGAAGCTTGGCAACCCCTTTCAAACGAAAGTGTTCTTCGCCAGTCTCTGCATGGGGTACTTCAAGAGGAAAGAAACCATAGAGATAGAACTTAGAACTACTTCATTTGGTCAAGTTTCAAGGAGCTAGCACGAACCGTGTTTGATGTAGAATTCCAAACACAGCTATCTATGTTGGAGAAAACAGAGTGAAACCTAAAAATTGAAACAGTCACTGGAAACGAACGCTTGAACCTAGAAGATTGAAAGTTGGGCAGCCAAGTGGGATTAGTGAACTGATCATTACCACCAAGTATCATCAAGATTTGGTGAAAAAATGTTTGCTGAGATTTCAGCAAACTAGTAGTTTTTTGGAAGCTTGGCAACCCCTTTCAAACGAAAGTGTTTTTCGCCAGTCTCTGCATGGGGTACTTCAAGAGGAAACAAACCATAGAGATAGAACTTAGAACTACTTCATTTGGTCAAGTTTCAAGGAGCTAGCACAAACCGTGTTTGATTTAGAGTTTCAAACACATCTATCTATATAGCAGAAAACAGAGTGAAACCTAAAAATTCAAACTGTTACTGGAAACGAACGCTTGAACCTACAAGAGTGAAAATTGGAAAGCCAAGTGGGCTTAGTGAACTGATCATTACCACCAAGTATCATCAAGATTTGGTGAAAAAATGTTTGCTGAGATTTCAGCAAACTAGTAGTTTTTTGGAAGCTTGGCAACCCCTTTCAAACGAAAGTGTTTTTCGCCAGTCTCTGCATGGGGTACTTCAAGAGGAAACAAACCATAGAGATAGAACTTAGAACTACTTCATTTTTTCAAGTTTCACGGAGCTAGCACAAACCGTGTTTGATTTAGAGTTTCAAACACATCTATCTATATAGCAGAAAACAGAGTGAAACCTAAAAATTAAAAGTGTTACTGGAAACGAACGCTTGAACCTAGAAGAGTGAAAATTGGGCAGCCAAGTGGGCTTAGTGAACTGATCATTACCACCAAGTATCATCAAGTTTGGTGAAAAAATGTTTGCTGAGATTTCAGCAAACGAGTAGTTTTTTGGAAGCTTGGCAACCCCTTTCAATCCAAAGTGTTCTTCGCCAGTCTCTGCATGGGGTACTTAAAGAGGAAACAAACCATAGAGATAGAACTTAGAACTACTTCATTTTGTCAAGTTTCACGGAGCTAGCACAAACCGTGTTTGATTTAGAGTTTCAAAGACATCTATCTATATAGCAGAAAACAGAGTGAAACCTAAAATTTCAAAGTGTTACTGGAAACGAACGCTTGAACCTAGAAGAGTAAAAATTGGGCAGCCAAGTGGCTTAGTGAACTGATCATTACCACCAAGTATCATCAAGTTTTGGTGAAAAAATGTTTGCTGAGATTTCAGCAAACGAGTAGTTTTTTGGAAGCTTGGCAACCCCTTTAAAACGAAAGTGTTTTTCGCCAGTCTCTGCATGGGGTACTTCAAGAGGAAACAAACCATAGAGATAAAACTTAGAACTACTTCATTTGGTCAAGCTTCAAGGAGCTAGCACAAACCGTGTTTGATTTAGAGTTTCAACACATCTATCTATATAGAAGAAAACAGAGTGAAACCTAAAAATTCAAAGTGTTACTGGAAACGAACGCTTGAACCTAGAAGAGTGAAAATTGGGCAGCCAAGTGGGCTTAGTGAACTGATCAATACCACCAAGTATCATCAAGATTTGGTGAAAAAATGTTTGCTGAGATTTCAGCAAAAGAGTAGTTTTTTGGAAGCTTGGCAACCCCTTTCAAACGAAAGTGTTCTTCGCCAGTCTCTGCATGGGGTACTTCAAGAGGAAACAAACCATAGAGATAGAACTTAGATCTACTTCATTTTGTAAAGTTTCAAGGCGCTAGCACAAACCGTGTTTGATTTAGAGTTTCAAACACATCTATCTGTATAGCAGAAAACAGAGTGAAACCTAAAAATTCAAAGTGTTACTGGAAACGAACGCTTGAACCTACAAGAGTGAAAATTGGACAGCCATGTGGGCTTAGTGAACTGATCATTACCACCAAGTATCATCAAGATTTGGTGAAAAAATGTTTGCTGAGATTTCAGCAAACTAGTAGTTTTTTGGAAGCTTGGCAACCCCTTTCAAACGAAAGTGTTTTTCGCCAGTCTCTGCATGGGGTACTTCAAGAGGAAAGAAACCATAGAGATAGAACTTAGAACTACTTCATTTGGTCAAGTTTCAAGGAGCTAGCACAAACCGTGTTTGATTTAGAATTCCAAACACAGCTATCTATGTTGGAGAAAACAGAGTGAAACCTAAAAATTCAAACAGTCTCTGGAAACGAAAGCTTCAACCTAGATGAATAAAATTTGGTCAGCCAAGTGGGCTTAGTGAACTGATCATTACCACCAAGTATCATCAAGATTTGGTGAAAAAATGTTTGCTGAGATTTCAGCAAACTAGTAGTTTTTTGGAAGCTTGGCAACCCCTTTCAAACGAAAGTGTTCTTCGCCAGTCTCTGCATGGGGTACTTCAAGAGGAAACAAACCATAGAGATAGAACTTAGAACTACTTCATTTTGTCAAGTTTCACGGAGCTAGCACAAATCGTGTTTGATTTAGAGTTTCAAACACATCTATCTATATAGCAGAAAACAGAGTGAAACCTAAAAATTCAAAGTGTTACTGGAAACCAACGCTTGAACCTAGAAGAGTGAAAGTTGGGCAGCCAAGTGGGCTTAGTGAACTGATCAATACCACCAAGTATCATCAAGATTTGGTGAAAAAATGTTTGCTGAGATTTCAGCAAAAGAGTAGTTTTTTGGAAGCTTGGCAACCCCTTTCAAACGAAAGTGTTCTTCGCCAGTCTCTGCATGGGGTACTTCAAGAGGAAACAAACCATAGAGATAGAACTAACAACTACTTCATTTTGTCAAGTTTCAAGGCGCTAGCACAAACCGTGTTTGATTTAGAGTTTCAAACACATCTATCTTTATAGCAGAAAACAGAGTGAAACCTAAAAATTCAAACTGTTACTGGAAACGAACGCTTGAACCTAGAAGAGTGAAAGTTGGGCAGCCAAGTGGGATTAGTGAACTGATCATTACCACCAAGTATCATCAAGATTTGGTGAAAAAATGTTTGCTGAGATTTCAGCAAACTAGTAGTTTTTGGGAAGCTTGGCAACCCCTTTCAAACGAAAGTGTTTTTCGCCAGTCTCTGCATGGGGTACTTCAAGAGGAAAGAAACCATAGAGATAGAACTTAGAACTACTTCATTTGGTCAAGTTTCAAGGAGCTAGCACGAACCGTGTTTGATGTAGAATTCCAAACACAGCTAACTATGTTGGAGAAAACAGAGTGAAACCTAAAAATTCAAACAGTCACTGGAAACGAACGCTTGAACCTAGAAGATTGAAAGTTGGGCAGCCAAGTGGGATTAGTGAACTGATCATTACCACCAAGTATCATCAAGATTTGGTGAAAAAATGTTTGCTGAGATTTCAGCAAACGAGTAGTTTTTTGGAAGCTTGGCAACCCCTTTCAAACGAAAGTGTTCTTTGCCAGTCTCTGCATGGGGTAAATCAAGAGGAAACAAACCATAGTGATAGAACTTAGAACTACTTCATTTTGTCAAGTTTCACGGAGCTAGCACAAACCGTGTTTGATTTAGAGTTTCAAACACATCTATATATATAGCAGAAAACACAGTGAAACCTAAAAATTCAAACTGTTACTGGAAACGAACGCTTGAACCTAGAAGAGCGAAAGTTGGGCAGCCAAGTGGGATTAGTGAACTGATCATTACCACCAAGTATCATCAAGATTTGGTGAAAAAATGTTTGCTGAGATTTCAGCAAACTAGTAGTTTTTTGGAAGCTTGGCAACCCCTTTCAAACGAAAGTGTTTTTCGCCAGTCTCTGCATGGGGTACTTCAAGAGGAAAAAAACCATAGAGATAGAACTAACAACTACTTCATTTGTTCAAGTTTCAAGGAGCTAGCACAAACCGTGTTTGATTTAGAGTTTCAAAGAAATCTATCTATATAGCAGAAAACAGAGTGAAACCTAAAAATTCAAACTGTTACTGGAAACGAACGCTTGAACCTAGAAGAGTGAAAGTTGGGCAGCCAAGTGGGCTTAGTGAACTGATCATTACCACCAAGTATCATCAAGATTTGGTGAAAAAATGTTTGCTGAGATTTCA
Source organism: Callospermophilus lateralis (assembly GCF_048772815.1). Lineage (NCBI taxonomy): Eukaryota > Metazoa > Chordata > Mammalia > Rodentia > Sciuridae > Callospermophilus > Callospermophilus lateralis. Next base: position 28,865 of record NW_027516153.1, read on the forward strand.
GCAAACGAGTAGTTTTTTGGAAGCTTGGCAACCCCTTTCAAACGAAAGTGTTCTTCGCCAGTCTCTGCATGGGGTACTTCAAGAGGAAACAAACCATAGAGATAGAACTTAGAACTACTTCATTTTGTCAAGTTTCACGGAGCTAGCACAAATCGTGTTTGATTTAGAGTTTCAAACACATCTATCTATATAGCAGAAAACAGAGTGAAACCTAAAAATTCAAACTGTTACTGGAAAGGAACGCTTGAACCTAGAAGAGTGAAAGTTGGGCAGCCAAGTGGGCTTAGTGAACTGATCAATACCACCAAGTATCATCAAGATTTGGTGAAAAAATGTTTGCTGAGATTTCAGCAAAAGAGTAGTTTTTTGGAAGCTTGGCAACCCCTTTCAAACGAAAGTGTTCTTCGCCAGTCTCTGCATGGGGTACTTCAAGAGGAAACAAACCATAGAGATAGAACTAACAACTACTTCATTTGGTCAAGTTTCAAGGCGCTAGCACAAACCGTGTTTGATTTAGAGTTTCAAACACATCTATCTATATAGCAGAAAACAGAGTGAAACCTAAAAATTCAAACTGTTACTGGAAACGAACGCTTGAACCTAGAAGAGTGAAAGTTGGGCAGCCAAGTGGGTTTAGTGAACTGATCATTACCACCAAGTATCATCAAGATTTGGTGAAAAAATGTTTGCTGAGATTTCAGCAAACTAGTAGTTTTTTGGAAGCTTGGCAACCCCTTTCAAACGAAAGTGTTTTTCGCCAGTCTCTGCATGGGGTACTTCAAGAGGAAACAAACCATAGAGATAGAACTTAGAACTACTTCATTTGGTCAAGTTTCAAGGAGCTAGCACAAACCGTGTTTGATTTAGAATTCCAAACACAGCTATCTATGTTGGAGAAAACAGAGTGAAACCTAAAAATTCAAACAGTCTCTGGAAACGAAAGCTTCAACCTAGATGAATAAAATTTGGTCAGCCAAGTGGGCTTAGTGAACTGATCATTACCACCAAGTATCATCAAGATTTGGTGAAAAAATGTTTGCTGAGATTTCAGCAAACTAGTAGTTTTTTGGAAGCTTGGCAACCCCTTTCAAACGAAAGTGTTTTTCGCCAGTCTCTGCATGGGGTACTTCAAGAGGAAACAAACCATAGAGATAGAACTTAGAACTACTTCATTTTGTCAAGTTTCACGGAGCTAGCACAAACCGTGTTTGATTTAGAGTTTCAAACACATCTATCTATATAGCAGAAAACAGAGTGAAACCTAAAAATTCAAAGTGTTACTGGAAACGAACGCTTGAACCTAGAAGAGTGAAAATTGGGCAGCCAAGTGGGCTTAGTGAACTGATCATTACCACCAAGTATCATCAAGATTTGGTGAAAAAATGTTTGCTGAGATTTCAGCAAACGAGTAGTTTTTTGGAAGCTTGGCAACCCCTTTCAATCCAAAGTGTTCTTCGCCAGTCTCTGCATGGGGTACTTAAAGAGGAAACAAACCATAGAGATAGAACTTAGAACTACTTCATTTTGTCAAGTTTCACGGAGCTAGCACAAACCGTGTTTGATTTAGAGTTTCAAAGACATCTATCTATATAGCAGAAAACAGAGTGAAACCTAAAATTTCAAGGTGTTACTGGAAACGAACGCTTGAACCTAGAAGAGTAAAAATTGGGCAGCCAAGTGGCTTAGTGAACTGATCATTACCACCAAGTATCATCAAGTTTTGGTGAAAAAATGTTTGCTGAGATTTCAGCAAACGAGTAGTTTTTTGGAAGCTTGGCAACCCCTTTAAAACGAAAGTGTTTTTCGCCAGTCTCTGCATGGGGTACTTCAAGAGGAAACAAACCATAGAGATAAAACTTAGAACTACTTCATTTGGTCAAGCTTCAAGGACCTAGCACAAACCGTGTTTGATTTAGAGTTTCAACACATCTATCTATATAGCAGAAAACAGAGTGAAACCTAAAAATTCAAAGTGTTACTGGAAACGAACGCTTGAACCTAGAAGAGTGAAAATTGGGCAGCCAAGTGGGCTTAGTGAACTGATCAATACCACCAAGTATCATCAAGATTTGGTGAAAAAATGTTTGCTGAGATTTCAGCAAAAGAGTAGTTTTTTGGAAGCTTGGCAACCCCTTTCAAACGAAAGTGTTCTTCGCCAGTCTCTGCATGGGGTACTTCAAGAGGAAACAAACCATAGAGATAGAACTTAGAACTACTTCATTTTGTCAAGTTTCAAGGCGCTAGCACAAACCGTGTTTGATTTAGAGTTTCAAACACATCTATCTATATAGCAGAAAACAGAGTGAAACCTAAAAATTCAAACTGTTACTGGAAACGAACGCTTGAACCTAGAAGAGTGAAAGTTGGGCAGCCAAGTGGGCTTAGTGAACTGATCATTACCACCAAGTATCATCAAGATTTGGTGAAAAAATGTTTGCTGAGATTTCAGCAAACGAGTAGTTTTTTGGAAGCTTGGCAACCCCTTTCAAACGAAAGTGTTCTTCGCCAGTCTCTGCATGGGGTACTTCAAGAGGAAACAAACCATAGAGATAGAACTTAGAACTACTTCATTTTGTCAAGTTTCACGGAGCTAGCACAAACCGTGTTTGATTTAGAGTTTCAAAGACATCTATCTATATAGCAGAAAACAGAGTGAAACCTAAAAATTCAAAGTGTTACTGGAAACGAACGCTTGAACCTACAAGAGTGAAAATTGGACAGCCATGTGGGCTTAGTGAACTGATCATTACCACCAAGTATCATCAAGATTTGGTGAAAAAATGTTTGCTGAGATTTCAGCAAACTAGTAGTTTTTTGGAAGCTTGGTAACCCCTTTCAAACGAAAGTGTTTTTCGCCAGTCTCTGCATGGGGTACTTCAAGAGGAAAGAAACCATAGAGATAGAACTTAGAACTACTTCATTTGGTCAAGTTTCAAAAAGCTAGCACAAACCGTGTTTGATTTAGAATTCCAAACACAGCTATCTATGTTGGAGAAAACAGAGTGAAACCTAAAAATTCAAACAGTCTCTGGAAACGAAAGCTTCAACCCAGATGAATAAAATTTGGTCAGCCAAGTGGGCTTAGTGAACTGATCATTACCACCAAGTATCATCAAGATTTGGTGAAAAAATGTTTGCTGAGATTTCAGCAAACTAGTAGTTTTTTGGAAGCTTGGCAACCCCTTTCAAACGAAAGTGTTTTTCGCCAGTCTCTGCATGGGGTACTTCAAGAGGAAAAAAACCATAGCGATAGAACTAACAACTACTTCATTTTGTCAAGTTTCAAGGAGCTAGCACAAACCGTGTTTGATTTAGAGTTTCAAAGAAATCTATCTATATAGCAGAAAACAGAGTGAAACCTAAAAATTCAAACTGTTACTGGAAACGAACGCTTGAACCTAGAAGAGTGAAAGTTGGGCAGCCAAGTGGGCTTAGTGAACTGATCATTACCACCAAGTATCATCAAGATTTGGTGAAAAAATGTTTGCTGAGATTTCAGCAAACGAGTAGTTTTTTGGAAGCTTGGCAACCCCTTTCAAACGAAAGTGTTCTTCGCCAGTCTCTGCATGGGGTACTTCAAGAGGAAACAAACCATAGAGATAGAACTTAGAACTACTTCATTTTGTCAAGTTTCACGGAGCTAGCACAAATCGTGTTTGATTTAGAGTTTCAAACACATCTATCTATATAGCAGAAAACAGAGTGAAACCTAAAAATTCAAACTGTTACTGGAAACGAACGCTTGAACCTAGAAGAGTGAAAGTTGGGCAGCCAAGTGGGCTTAGTGAACTGATCAATACCACCAAGTATCATCAAGATTTGGTGAAAAAATGTTTGCTGAAATATCAGCAAAAGAGTAGTTTTTTGGAAGCTTGGCAACCCCTTTCAAACGAAAGTGTTCTTCGCCAGTCTCTGCATGGGGTACTTCAAGAGGAAACAAACCATAGAGATAGAACTAACAACTACTTCATTTTGTCAAGTTTCAAGGCGCTAGCACAAACCGTGTTTGATTTAGAGTTTCAAACACATCTATCTTTATAGCAGAAAACAGAGTGAAACCTAAAAATTCAAACTGCTACTGGAAACGAACGCTTGAACCTAGAAGAGTGAAAGTTGGGCAGCCAAGTGGGATTAGTGAACTGATCATTACCACCAAGTATCATCAAGATTTGGTGAAAAAATGTTTGCTGAGATTTCAGCAAACTAGTAGTTTTTCTGAAGCTTGGCAACCCCTTTCAAAGGAAAGTGTTTTTCGCCAGTCTCTGCATGGGGTACTTCAAGAGGAAAGAAACCATAGAGATAGAACTTAGAACTACTTCATTTGGTCAAGTTTCAAGGAGCTAGCACGAACCGTGTTTGATGTAGAATTCCAAACACAGCTATCTATGTTGGAGAAAACAGAGTGAAACCTAAAAATTCAAACAGTCACTGGAAACGAACGCTTGAACCTAGAAGATTGAAAGTTGGGCAGCCAAGTGGGATTAGTGAACTGATCATTACCACCAAGTATCATCAAGATTTGGTGAAAAAATGTTTGCTGAGATTTCAGCAAACGAGTAGTTTTTTGGAAGCTTGGCAACCCCTTTCAAACGAAAGTGTTCTTTGCCAGTCTCTGCATGGGGTAAATCAAGAGGAAACAAACCATAGAGATAGAACTTAGAACTACTTCATTTTGTCAAGTTTCACGGAGCTAGCACAAACCGTGTTTGATTTAGAGTTTCAAACACATCTATATATATAGCAGAAAACACAGTGAAACCTAAAAATTCAAACTGTTACTGGAAACGAACGCTTGAACCTAGAAGAGTGAAAGTTGGGCAGCCAAGTGGGATTAGTGAACTGATCATTACCACCAAGTATCATCAAGATTTGGTGAAAAAATGTTTGCTGAGATTTCAGCAAACTAGTAGTTTTTTGGAAGCTTGGCAACCCCTTTCAAACGAAAGTGTTTTTCGCCAGTCTCTGCATGGGGTACTTCAAGAGGAAACAAACCATAGAGATAGAACTAACAACTACTTCATTTTGTCAAGTTTCAAGGCGCTAGCACAAACCGTGTTTGATTTAGAGTTTCAAACACATCTATCTATATAGCAGAAAACAGAGTGAAACCTAAAAATTCAAACTGTTACTGGAAACGAACGCTTGAACCTAGAAGAGTGAAAGTTGGGCAGCCAAGTGGGTTTAGTGAACTGATCATTACCACCAAGTATCATCAAGATTTGGTGAAAAAATGTTTGCTGAGATTTCAGCAAACTAGTAGTTTTTGGGAAGCTTGGCAACCCCTTTCAAACGAAAGTGTTTTTCGCCAGTCTCTGCATGGGTACTTCAAGAGGAAAGAAACCATAGAGATAGAACTTAGAACTACTTCATTTGGTCAAGTTTCAAGGAGCTAGCACGAACCGTGTTTGATGTAGAATTCCAAACACAGCTATCTATGTTGGAGAAAACAGAGTGAAACCTAAAAATTCAAACAGTCACTGGAAACGAACGCTTGAACCTAGAAGATTGAAAGTTGGGCAGCCAAGTGGGATTAGTGAACTGATCATTACCACCAAGTATCATCAAGATTTGGTGAAAAAATGTTTGCTGAGATTTCAGCAAACTAGTAGTTTTTTGGAAGCTTGGCAACCCCTTTCAAACGAAAGTGTTTTTCGCCAGTCTCTGCATGGGGTACTTCAAGAGGAAACAAACCATAGAGATAGAACTTAGAACTACTTCATTTGGTCAAGTTTCAAGGAGCTAGCACAAACCGTGTTTGATTTAGAATTCCAAACACAGCTATCTATGTTGGAGAAAACAGAGTGAAACCTAAAAATTCAAACAGTCTCTGGAAACGAAAGCTTCAACCTAGATGAATAAAATTTGGTCAGCCAAGTGGGCTTAGTGAACTGATCATTACCACCAAGTATCATCAAGATTTGGTGAAAAAATGTTTGCTGAGATTTCAGCAAACTAGTAGTTTTTTGGAAGCTTGGCAACCCCTTTCAAACGAAAGTGTTTTTCGCCAGTCTCTGCATGGGGTACTTCAAGAGGAAACAAACCATAGAAATAGAACTTAGAACTACTTCATTTTGTCAAGTTTCACGGAGCTAGCACAAACCGTGTTTGATTTAGAGTTTCAAACACATCTATCTATATAGCAGAAAACAGAGTGAAACCTAAAAATTCAAAGTGTTACTGGAAACGAACGCTTGAACCTAGAAGAATCAAAATTGGGCAGCCAAGTGGGCTTAGTGAACTGATCATTACCACCAAGTATCATCAAGATTTGGTGAAAAAATGTTTGCTGAGATTTCAGCAAACGAGTAGTTTTTTGGAAGCTTGGCAACCCCTTTCAAACGAAAGTGTTCTTCGCCAGTCTCTGCATGGGGTACTTCAAGAGGAAACAAACCATAGAGATAGAACTTAGAACTACTTCATTTTGTCAAGTTTCACGGAGCTAGCACAAACCGTGTTTGATTTAGAGTTTCAAAGACATCTATCTATATAGCAGAAAACAGAGTGAAACCTAAAAATTCAAAGTGTTACTGGAAACGAACGCTTGAACCTACAAGAGTGAAAATTGGACAGCCATGTGGGCTTAGTGAACTGATCATTACCACCAAGTATCATCAAGATTTGGTGAAAAAATGTTTGCTGAGATTTCAGCAAACTAGTAGTTTTTTGGAAGCTTGGCAACCCCTTTCAAACGAAAGTGTTTTTCGCCAGTCTCTGCATGGGGTACTTCAAGAGGAAAGAAACCATAGAGATAGAACTTAGAACTACTTCATTTGGTCAAGTTTCAAGGAGCTAGCACAAACCGTGTTTGATTTAGAATTCCAAACACAGCTATCTATGTTGGAGAAAACAGAGTGAAACCTAAAAATTCAAACAGTCTCTGGAAACGAAAGCTTCAACCCAGATGAATAAAATTTGGTCAGCCAAGTGGGCTTAGTGAACTGATCATTACCACGAAGTATCATCAAAATTTGGTGAAAAAATGTTTGCTGAGATTTCAGCAAACGAGTAGTTTTTTGGAAGCTTGGCAACCCCTTTCAAACGAAAGTGTTTTTCGCCAGTCTCTGCATGGGGTACTTCAAGAGGAAAAAAACCATAGCGATAGAACTAACAACTACTTCATTTTGTCAAGTTTCAAGGAGCTAGCACAAACCGTGTTTGATTTAGAGTTTCAAAGAAATCTATCTATATAGCAGAAAACAGAGTGAAACCTAAAAATTCAAACTGTTACTGGAAACGAACGCTTGAACCTAGAAGAGTGAAAGTTGGGCAGCCAAGTGGGCTTAGTGAACTGATCATTACCACCAAGTATCATCAAGATTTGGTGAAAAAATGTTTGCTGAGATTTCAGCAAACCAGTAGTTTTTTGGAAGCTTGGCAACCCCTTTCAAACGAAAGTGTTCTTCGCCAGTCTCTGCATGGGGTACTTCAAGAGGAAACAAACCATAGAGATAGAACTTAGAACTACTTCATTTTGTCAAGTTTCACGGAGCTAGCACAAATCGTGTTTGATTTAGAGTTTCAAACACATCTATCTATATAGCAGAAAACAGAGTGAAACCTAAAAATTCAAACTGTTACTGGAAACGAACGCTTGAACCTAGAAGAGTGAAAGTTGGGCAGCCAAGTGGGCTTAGTGAACTGATCAATACCACCAAGTATCATCAAGATTTGGTGAAAAAATGTTTGCTGAAATATCAGCAAAAGAGTAGTTTTTTGGAAGCTTGGCAACCCCTTTCAAACGAAAGTGTTCTTCGCCAGTCTCTGCATGGGGTACTTCAAGAGGAAACAAACCATAGAGATAGAACTAACAACTACTTCATTTTGTCAAGTTTCAAGGCGCTAGCACAAACCGTGTTTGATTTAGAGTTTCAAACACATCTATCTTTATAGCAGAAAACAGAGTGAAACCTAAAAATTCAAACTGTTACTGGAAACGAACGCTTGAACCTAGAAGAGTGAAAGTTGGGCAGCCAAGTGGGATTAGTGAACTGATCATTACCACCAAGTATCATCAAGATTTGGTGAAAAAATATTTGCTGAGATTTCAGCAAACTAGTAGTTTTTGGGAAGCTTGGCAACCCCTTTCAAACGAAAGTGTTTTTCGCCAATCTCTGCATGGGGTACTTCAAGAGGAAAGAAACCATAGAGATAGAACTTAGAACTACTTCATTTGGTCAAGTTTCAAGGAGCTAGCACGAACCGTGTTTGATGTAGAATTCCAAACACAGCTATCTATGTTGGAGAAAACAGAGTGAAACCTAAAAATTCAAACAGTCACTGGAAACGAACGCTTGAACCTAGAAGATTGAAAGTTGGGCAGCCAAGTGGGATTAGTGAACTGATCATTACCACCAAGTATCATCAAGATTTGGTGAAAAAATGTTTGCTGAGATTTCAGCAAACGAGTAGTTTTTTGGAAGCTTGGCAACCCCTTTCAAACGAAAGTGTTCTTTGCCAGTCTCTGCATGGGGTAAATCAAGAGGAAACAAACCATAGAGATAGAACTTAGAACTACTTCATTTTGTCAAGTTTCACGGAGCTAGCACAAACCGTGTTTGATTTAGAGTTTCAAACACATCTATATATATAGCAGAAAACACAGTGAAACCTAAAAATTCAAACTGTTACTGGAAACGAACGCTTGAACCTAGAAGAGTGAAAGTTGGGCAGCCAAGTGGGATTAGTGAAGTGATCATTACCACCAAGTATCATCAAGATTTGGTGAAAAAATGTTTGCTGAGATTTCAGCAAACTAGTAGTTTTTTGGAAGCTTGGCAACCCCTTTCAAACGAAAGTGTTTTTCGCCAGTCTCTGCATGGGGTACTTCAAGAGGAAAAAAACCATAGAGATAGAACTAACAACTACTTCATTTTGTCAAGTTTCAAGGAGCTAGCACAAACCGTGTTTGATTTAGAGTTTCAAAGAAATCTATCTATATAGCAGAAAACAGAGTGAAACCTAAAAATTCAAACTGTTACTGGAAACGAACGCTTGAACCTAGAAGAGTGAAAGTTGGGCAGCCAAGTGGGCTTAGTGAACTGATCATTACCACCAAGTATCATCAAGATTTGGTGAAAAAATGTTTGCTGAGATTTCAGCAAACGAGTAGTTTTTTGGAAGCTTGGCAACCCCTTTCAAACGAAAGTGTTCTTCGCCAGTCTCTGCATGGGGTACTTCAAGAGGAAACAAACCATAGAGATAGAACTTAGAACTACTTCATTTTGTCAAGTTTCACGGAGCTAGCACAAATCGTGTTTGATTTAGAGTTTCAAACACATCTATCTATATAGCAGAAAACAGAGTGAAACCTAAAAATTCAAACTGTTACTGGAAACGAACGCTTGAACATAGAAGAGTGAAAGTTGGGCAGCCAAGTGGGCTTAGTGAACTGATCAATACCACCAAGTATCATCAAGATTTGGTGAAAAAATGTTTGCTGAGATTTCAGCAAAAGAGTAGTTTTTTGGAAGCTTGGCAACCCCTTTCAAACGAAAGTGTTCTTCGCCAGTCTCTGCATGGGGTACTTCAAGAGGAAACAAACCATAGAGATAGAACTAACAACTACTTCATTTTGTCAAGTTTCAAGGCGCTAGCACAAACCGTGTTTGATTTAGAGTTTCAAACACATCTATCTATATAGCAGAAAACAGAGTGAAACCTAAAAATTCAAACTGTTACTGGAAACGAACGCTTGAACCTAGAAGAGTGAAAGTTGGGCCGCCAACTGGGATTACTGAACTGATCATTACCACCAAGTATCATCAAGATTTGGTGAAAAAATGTTTGCTGAGATTTCACCAAACTAGTAGTTTTTGGGAAGCTTGGCAACCCCTTTCAAACGAAAGTGTTTTTCGCCAGTCTCTGCATGGGTACTTCAAGAGGAAAGAAACCATAGAGATAGAACTTAGAACTACTTCATTTGGTCAAGTTTCAAGGAGCTAGCACGAACCGTGTTTGATGTAGAATTCCAAACACAGCTATCTATGTTGGAGAAAACAGAGTGAAACCTAAAAATTCAAACAGTCACTGGAAACGAACGCTTGAACCTAGAAAATTGAAAGTTGGGCAGCCAAGTGGGATTAGTGAACTGATCATTACCACCAAGTATCATCAAGATTTGGTGAAAAAATGTTTGCTGAGATTTCAGCAAACTAGTAGTTTTTTGGAAGCTTGGCAACCCCTTTCAAACGAAAGTGTTTTTCGCCAGTCTCTGCATGGGGTACTTCAAGAGGAAACAAACCATAGAGATAGAACTTAGAACTACTTCATTTGGTCAAGTTTCAAGGAGCTAGCACAAACCGTGTTTGATTTAGAGTTTCAAACACATCTATCTATATAGCAGAAAACAGAGTGAAACCTAAAAATTCAAAGTGTTACTGGAAACGAACGCTTGAACCTACAAGAGTGAAAATTGGACAGCCAAGTGGGCTTAGTGAACTGATCATTACCACCAAGTATCGTCAAGATTTGGTGAAAAAATGTTTGCTGAGATTTCAGCAAACGAGTAGTTTTTTGGAAGCTTGGCAACCCCTTTCAAACGAAAGTGTTCTTTGCCAGTCTCTGCATGGGGTAAATCAAGAGGAAACAAACCATAGAGATAGAACTTAGAACTACTTCATTTTGTCAAGTTTCACGGAGCTAGCACAAACCGTGTTTGATTTAGAGTTTCAAACACATCTATATATATAGCAGAAAACACAGTGAAACCTAAAAATTCAAACTGTTACTGGAAACGAACGCTTGAACCTAGAAGAGTGAAAGTTGGGCAGCCAAGTGGGATTAGTGAACTGATCATTACCACCAAGTATCATCAAGATTTGGTGAAAAAATGTTTGCTGAGATTTCAGCAAACTAGTAGTTTTTTGGAAGCATGGCAACCCCTTTCAAACGAAAGTGTTTTTCGCCAGTTTCTGCATAGGGTACTTCAAGAGGAAACAAACCATAGAGATAGAACTTAGAACTACTTCATTTTGTCAAGTTTCAAGGAGCTAGCACAAACCGTGTTTGATTTAGAGTTTCAAACACATCTATCTATATAGCAGAAAACAGAGTGAAACCTAAAAATTCAAAGTGTTACTGGAAACGAACGCTTGAACCTAGAAGAGTGAAAATTGGGCAGCCAAGTGGGCTTAGTGAACTGATCATTACCACCAAGTATCATCAAGATTTGGTGAAAAAATGTTTCCTGAGATTTCAGCAAACGAGTAGTTTTTTGGAAGCTTGGCAACCCCTTTCAAACCAAAGTGTTCTTCGCCAGTCTCTGCATGGGGTACTTCAAGAGGAAACAAACCATAGAGATAGAACTTAGAACTACTTCATTTTGTCAAGTTTCACGGAGCTAGCACAAACCGTGTTTGATTTAGAGTTTCAAACACATCTATCTATATAGCAGAAAACAGAGTGAAACCTAAAAATTCAAACTGTTACTGGAAACGAACGCTTGAACCTAGAAGAGTGAAAGTTGGGCAGCTAAGTGGAATTAGTGAACTGATCATTACCACCAAGTATCATCAAGATTTGGTGAAAAAATGTTTGCTGAGATTTCAGCAAACTAGTAGTTTTTGGGAAGCTTGGCAACCCCTTTCAAACGAAAGTGTTCTTCGCCAGTCTCTGCATGGGGTACTTCAAGAGGAAAGAAACCATAGAGATAGAACTTAGAACTACTTCATTTGGTCAAGTTTCAAGGAGCTAGCACGAACCGTGTTTGATGTAGAATTCCAAACACAGCTATCTATGTTGGAGAAAACAGAGTGAAACCTAAAAATTCAAACAGTCACTGGAAACGAACGCTTGAACCTAGAAGATTGAAAGTTGGGCAGCCAAGTGGGATTAGTGAACTGATCATTACCACCAAGTATCATCAAGATTTGGTGAAAAAATGTTTGCTGAGATTTCAGCAAACGAGTAGTTTTTTGGAAGCTTGGCAACCCCTTTCAAACGAAAGTGTTCTTTGCCAGTCTCTGCATGGGGTAAATCAAGAGGAAACAAACCATAGAGATAGAACTTAGAACTACTTCATTTTGTCAAGTTTCACGGAGCTAGCACAAACCGTGTTTGATTTAGAGTTTCAAACACATCTATATATATAGCAGAAAACACAGTGAAACCTAAAAATTCAAACTGTTACTGGAAACGAACGCTTGAACCTAGAAGAGTGAAAGTTGGGCAGCCAAGTGGGATTAGTGAACTGATCATTACCACCAAGTATCATCAAGATTTGGTGAAAAAATGTTTGCTGAGATTTCAGCAAACTAGTAGTTTTTTGGAAGCTTGGCAACCCCTTTCAAACGAAAGTGTTTTTCGCCAGTCTCTGCATGGGGTACTTCAAGAGGAAACAAACCATAGAGATAGAACTAACAACTACTTCATTTTGTCAAGTTTCAAGGCGCTAGCACAAACCGTGTTTGATTTAGAGTTTCAAACACATCTATCTATATAGCAGAAAACAGAGTGAAACCTAAAAATTCAAACTGTTACTGGAAACGAACGCTTGAACCTAGAAGAGTGAAAGTTGGGCAGCCAAGTGGGTTTAGTGAACTGATCATTACCACCAAGTATCATCAAGATTTGGTGAAAAAATGTTTGCTGAGATTTCAGCAAACTAGTAGTTTTTGGGAAGCTTGGCAACCCCTTTCAAACGAAAGTGTTTTTCGCCAGTCTCTGCATGGGTACTTCAAGAGGAAAGAAACCATAGAGATAGAACTTAGAACTACTTCATTTGGTCAAGTTTCAAGGAGCTAGCACGAACCGTGTTTGATGTAGAATTCCAAACACAGCTATCTATGTTGGAGAAAACAGAGTGAAACCTAAAAATTCAAACAGTCACTGGAAACGAACGCTTGAACCTAGAAGATTGAAAGTTGGGCAGCCAAGTGGGATTAGTGAACTGATCATTACCACCAAGTATCATCAAGATTTGGTGAAAAAATGTTTGCTGAGATTTCAGCAAACTAGTAGTTTTTTGGAAGCTTGGCAACCCCTTTCAAACGAAAGTGTTTTTCGCCAGTCTCTGCATGGGGTACTTCAAGAGGAAACAAACCATAGAGATAGAACTTAGAACTACTTCATTTGGTCAAGTTTCAAGGAGCTAGCACAAACCGTGTTTGATTTAGAATTCCAAACACAGCTATCTATGTTGGAGAAAACAGAGTGAAACCTAAAAATTCAAACAGTCTCTGGAAACGAAAGCTTCAACCTAGATGAATAAAATTTGGTCAGCCAAGTGGGCTTAGTGAACTGATCATTACCACCAAGTATCATCAAGATTTGGTGAAAAAATGTTTGCTGAGATTTCAGCAAACTAGTAGTTTTTTGGAAGCTTGGCAACCCCTTTCAAACGAAAGTGTTTTTCGCCAGTCTCTGCATGGGGTACTTCAAGAGGAAACAAACCATAGAGATAGAACTTAGAACTACTTCATTTTGTCAAGTTTCACGGAGCTAGCACAAACCGTGTTTGATTTAGAGTTTCAAACACATCTATCTATATAGCAGAAAACAGAGTGAAACCTAAAAATTCAAAGTGTTACTGGAAACGAACGCTTGAACCTAGAAGAATCAAAATTGGGCAGCCAAGTGGGCTTAGTGAACTGATCATTACCACCAAGTATCATCAAGATTTGGTGAAAAAATGTTTGCTGAGATTTCAGAAAACGAGTAGTTTTTTGGAAGCTTGGCAACCCCTTTCAATCCAAAGTGTTCTTCGCCAGTCTCTGCATGGGGTACTTAAAGAGGAAACAAACCATAGAGATAGAACTTAGAACTACTTCATTTTGTCAAGTTTCACGGAGCTAGCACAAACCGTGTTTGATTTAGAGTTTCAAAGACATCTATCTATATAGCAGAAAACAGAGTGAAACCTAAAATTTCAAGGTGTTACTGGAAACGAACGCTTGAACCTAGAAGAGTAAAAATTGGGCAGCCAAGTGGCTTAGTGAACTGATCATTACCACCAAGTATCATCAAGTTTTGGTGAAAAAATGTTTGCTGAGATTTCATCAAACGAGTAGTTTTTTGGAAGCTTGGCAACCCCTTTAAAACGAAAGTGTTTTTCGCCAGTCTCTGCATGGGGTACTTCAAGAGGAAACAAACCATAGAGATAAAACTTAGAACTACTTCATTTGGTCAAGCTTCAAGGAGCTAGCACAAACCGTGTTTGATTTAGAGTTTCAACACATCTATCTATATAGCAGAAAACAGAGTGAAACCTAAAAATTCAAAGTGTTACTGGAAACGAACGCTTGAACCTAGAAGAGTGAAAATTGGGCAGCCAAGTGGGCTTAGTGAACTGATCAATACCACCAAGTATCATCAAGATTTGGTGAAAAAATGTTTGCTGAGATTTCAGCAAAAGAGTAGTTTTTTGGAAGCTTGGCAACCCCTTTCAAACGAAAGTGTTCTTCGCCAGTCTCTGCATGGGGTACTTCAAGAGGAAACAAACCATAGAGATAGAACTTAGAATGACTTCATTTTGTCAAGTTTCAAGGCGCTAGCACAAACCGTGTTTGATTTAGAGTTTCAAACACATCTATCTATATAGCAGAAAACAGAGTGAAACCTAAAAATTCAAACTGTTACTGGAAACGAACTCTTGAACCTAGAAGAGTGAAAGTTGGGCAGCCAAGTGGGCTTAGTGAACTGATCATTACCACCAAGTATCATCAAGATTTGGTGAAAAAATGTTTGCTGAGATTTCAGCAAACGAGTAGTTTTTTGGAAGCTTGGCAACCCCTTTCAAACGAAAGTGTTCTTCGCCAGTCTCTGCATGGGGTACTTCAAGAGGAAACAAACCATAGAGATAGAACTTAGAACTACTTCATTTTGTCAAGTTTCACGGAGCTAGCACAAACCGTGTTTGATTTAGAGTTTCAAAGACATCTATCTATATAGCAGAAAACAGAGTGAAACCTAAAAATTCAAAGTGTTACTGGAAACGAACGCTTGAACCTACAAGAGTGAAAATTGGACAGCCATGTGGGCTTAGTGAACTGATCATTACCACCAAGTATCATCAAGATTTGGTGAAAAAATGTTTGCTGAGATTTCAGCAAACTAGTAGTTTTTTGGAAGCTTGGCAACCCCTTTCAAACGAAAGTGTTTTTCGCCAGTCTCTGCATGGGGTACTTCAAGAGGAAAGAAACCATAGAGATAGAACTTAGAACTACTTCATTTGGTCAAGTTTCAAGGAGCTAGCACAAACCGTGTTTGATTTAGAATTCCAAACACAGCTATCTATGTTGGAGAAAACAGAGTGAAACCTAAAAATTCAAACAGTCTCTGGAAACGAAAGCTTCAACCCAGATGAATAAAATTTGGTCAGCCAAGTGGGCTTAGTGAACTGATCATTACCACGAAGTATCATCAAAATTTGGTGAAAAAATGTTTGCTGAGATTTCAGCAAACGAGTAGTTTTTTGGAAGCTTGGCAACCCCTTTCAAACGAAAGTGTTTTTCGCCAGTCTCTGCATGGGGTACTTCAAGAGGAAAAAAACCATAGCGATAGAACTAACAACTACTTCATTTTGTCAAGTTTCAAGGAGCTAGCACAAACCGTGTTTGATTTAGAGTTTCAAAGAAATCTATCTATATAGCAGAAAACAGAGTGAAACCTAAAAATTCAAACTGTTACTGGAAACGAACGCTTGAACCTAGAAGAGTGAAAGTTGGGCAGCCAAGTGGGCTTAGTGAACTGATCATTACCACCAAGTATCATCAAGATTTGGTGAAAAAATGTTTGCTGAGATTTCAGCAAACCAGTAGTTTTTTGGAAGCTTGGCAACCCCTTTCAAACGAAAGTGTTCTTCGCCAGTCTCTGCATGGGGTACTTCAAGAGGAAACAAACCATAGAGATAGAACTTAGAACTACTTCATTTTGTCAAGTTTCACGGAGCTAGCACAAATCGTGTTTGATTTAGAGTTTCAAACACATCTATCTATATAGCAGAAAACAGAGTGAAACCTAAAAATTCAAACTGTTACTGGAAACGAACGCTTGAACCTAGAAGAGTGAAAGTTGGGCAGCCAAGTGGGCTTAGTGAACTGATCAATACCACCAAGTATCATCAAGATTTGGTGAAAAAATGTTTGCTGAAATATCAGCAAAAGAGTAGTTTTTTGGAAGCTTGGCAACCCCTTTCAAACGAAAGTGTTCTTCGCCAGTCTCTGCATGGGGTACTTCAAGAGGAAACAAACCATAGAGATAGAACTAACAACTACTTCATTTTGTCAAGTTTCAAGGCGCTAGCACAAACCGTGTTTGATTTAGAGTTTCAAACACATCTATCTTTATAGCAGAAAACAGAGTGAAACCTAAAAATTCAAACTGTTACTGGAAACGAACGCTTGAACCTAGAAGAGTGAAAGTTGGGCAGCCAAGTGGGATTAGTGAACTGATCATTACCACCAAGTATCATCAAGATTTGGTGAAAAAATATTTGCTGAGATTTCAGCAAACTAGTAGTTTTTGGGAAGCTTGGCAACCCCTTTCAAACGAAAGTGTTTTTCGCCAATCTCTGCATGGGGTACTTCAAGAGGAAAGAAACCATAGAGATAGAACTTAGAACTACTTCATTTGGTCAAGTTTCAAGGAGCTAGCACGAACCGTGTTTGATGTAGAATTCCAAACACAGCTATCTATGTTGGAGAAAACAGAGTGAAATGTAAAAATTCAAACAGTCACTGGAAACGAACGCTTGAACCTAGAAGATTGAAAGTTGGGCAGCCAAGTGGGATTAGTGAACTGATCATTACCACCAAGTATCATCAAGATTTGGTGAAAAAATGTTTGCTGAGATTTCAGCAAACGAGTAGTTTTTTGGAAGCTTGGCAACCCCTTTCAAACGAAAGTGTTCTTTGCCAGTCTCTGCATGGGGTAAATCAAGAGGAAACAAACCATAGAGATAGAACTTAGAACTACTTCATTTTGTCAAGTTTCACGGAGCTAGCACAAACCGTGTTTGATTTAGAGTTTCAAACACATCTATATATATAGCAGAAAACACAGTGAAACCTAAAAATTCAAACTGTTACTGGAAACGAACGCTTGAACCTAGAAGAGTGAAAGTTGGGCAGCCAAGTGGGATTAGTGAAGTGATCATTACCACCAAGTATCATCAAGATTTGGTGAAAAAATGTTTGCTGAGATTTCAGCAAACTAGTAGTTTTTTGGAAGCTTGGCAACCCCTTTCAAACGAAAGTGTTTTTCGCCAGTCTCTGCATGGGGTACTTCAAGAGGAAAAAAACCATAGAGATAGAACTAACAACTACTTCATTTTGTCAAGTTTCAAGGAGCTAGCACAAACCGTGTTTGATTTAGAGTTTCAAAGAAATCTATCTATATAGCAGAAAACAGAGTGAAACCTAAAAATTCAAACTGTTACTGGAAACGAACGCTTGAACCTAGAAGAGTGAAAGTTGGGCAGCCAAGTGGGCTTAGTGAACTGATCATTACCACCAAGTATCATCAAGATTTGGTGAAAAAATGTTTGCTGAGATTTCAGCAAACGAGTAGTTTTTTGGAAGCTTGGCAACCCCTTTCAAACGAAAGTGTTCTTCGCCAGTCTCTGCATGGGGTACTTCAAGAGGAAACAAACCATAGAGATAGAACTTAGAACTACTTCATTTTGTCAAGTTTCACGGAGCTAGCACAAATCGTGTTTGATTTAGAGTTTCAAACACATCTATCTATATAGCAGAAAACAGAGTGAAACCTAAAAATTCAAACTGTTACTGGAAACGAACGCTTGAACATAGAAGAGTGAAAGTTGGGCCGCCAACTGGGATTACTGAACTGATCATTACCACCAAGTATCATCAAGATTTGGTGAAAAAATGTTTGCTGAGATTTCACCAAACTAGTAGTTTTTGGGAAGCTTGGCAACCCCTTTCAAACGAAAGTGTTTTTCGCCAGTCTCTGCATGGGTACTTCAAGAGGAAAGAAACCATAGAGATAGAACTTAGAACTACTTCATTTGGTCAAGTTTCAAGGAGCTAGCACGAACCGTGTTTGATGTAGAATTCCAAACACAGCTATCTATGTTGGAGAAAACAGAGTGAAACCTAAAAATTCAAACAGTCACTGGAAACGAACGCTTGAACCTAGAAAATTGAAAGTTGGGCAGCCAAGTGGGATTAGTGAACTGATCATTACCACCAAGTATCATCAAGATTTGGTGAAAAAATGTTTGCTGAGATTTCAGCAAACTAGTAGTTTTTTGGAAGCTTGGCAACCCCTTTCAAACGAAAGTGTTTTTCGCCAGTCTCTGCATGGGGTACTTCAAGAGGAAACAAACCATAGAGATAGAACTTAGAACTACTTCATTTGGTCAAGTTTCAAGGAGCTAGCACAAACCGTGTTTGATTTAGAGTTTCAAACACATCTATCTATATAGCAGAAAACAGAGTGAAACCTAAAAATTCAAAGTGTTACTGGAAACGAACGCTTGAACCTACAAGAGTGAAAATTGGACAGCCAAGTGGGCTTAGTGAACTGATCATTACCACCAAGTATCGTCAAGATTTGGTGAAAAAATGTTTGCTGAGATTTCAGCAAACGAGTAGTTTTTTGGAAGCTTGGCAACCCCTTTCAAACGAAAGTGTTCTTTGCCAGTCTCTGCATGGGGTAAATCAAGAGGAAACAAACCATAGAGATAGAACTTAGAACTACTTCATTTTGTCAAGTTTCACGGAGCTAGCACAAACCGTGTTTGATTTAGAGTTTCAAACACATCTATCTATATAGCAGAAAACAGAGTGAAACCTAAAAATTCAAACTGTTACTGGAAACGAACGCTTGAACCTAGAAGAGTGAAAGTTGGGCAGCTAAGTGGAATTAGTGAACTGATCATTACCACCAAGTATCATCAAGATTTGGTGAAAAAATTTTTGCTGAGATTTCAGCAAACTAGTAGTTTTTGGGAAGCTTGGCAACCCCTTTCAAACGAAAGTGTTTTTCGCCAGTCTCTGCATGGGGTACTTCAAGAGGAAAGAAACCATAGAGATAGAACTTAGAACTACTTCATTTGGTCAAGTTTCAAGGAGCTAGCACGAACCGTGTTTGATGTAGAATTCCAAACACAGCTATCTATGTTGGAGAAAACAGAGTGAAACCTAAAAATTCAAACAGTCACTGGAAACGAACGCTTGAACCTAGAAGATTGAAAGTTGGGCAGCCAAGTGGGATTAGTGAACTGATCATTACCACCAAGTATCATCAAGATTTGGTGAAAAAATGTTTGCTGAGATTTCAGCAAACGAGTAGTTTTTTGGAAGCTTGGCAACACCTTTCAAACGAAAGTGTTTTTCGCCAGTCTCTGCATGGGGTACTTCAAGAGGAAACAAACCATAGAGATAGAACTTAGAACTACTTCATTTGGTCAAGTTTCAAGGAGCTAGCACAAACCGTGTTTGATTTAGAGTTTCAAACACATCTATCTATATAGCAGAAAACAGAGTGAAACCTAAAAATTCAAAGTGTTACTGGAAACGAACGCTTGAACCTACAAGAGTGAAAATTGGACAGCCAAGTGGGCTTAGTGAACTGATCATTACCAAAAAGTATCATCAAGATTTGGTGAAAAAATGGTTGCTGAGATTTCAGCAAACGAGTAGTTTTTTGGAAGCTTGGCAACCCCTTTCAAACGAAAGTGTTCTTTGCCAGTCTCTGCATGGGGTAAATCAAGACGAAACAAACCATAGAGATAGAACTTAGAACTACTTCATTTTGTCAAGTTTCACGGAGCTAGCTCAAACCGTGTTTGATTTAGAGTTTCAAACACATCTATATATATAGCAGAAAACACAGTGAAACCTAAAAATTCAAACTGTTACTGGAAACGAACGCTTGAACCTAGAAGAGTAAAAATTGGGCAGCCAAGTGGGCTTAGTGAACTGATCATTACCACCAAGTATCATCAAGTTTTGGTGAAAAAATGTTTGCTGAGATTTCAGCAAACGAGTAGTTTTTTGGAAGCTTGGCAACCCCTTTCAAACGAAAGTGTTTTTCGCCAGTCTCTGCATGGGGTACTTCAAGAGGAAACAAACCATAGAGATAGAACTTAGAACTACTTCATTTTGTCAAGTTTCACGGAGCTAGCACAAACCGTGTTTGATTTAGAGTTTCAAACACATCTATCTATATAGCAGAAAACAGAGTGAAACCTAAAAATTCAAAGTGTTACTGGAAACGAACGCTTGAACCTAGAAGAGTGAAAATTGGGCAGCCAAGTGGGCTTAGTGAACTGATCATTACCACCAAGTATCATCAAGATTTGGTGAAAAAATGTTTGCTGAGATTTCAGCAAACGAGTAGTTTTTTGGAAGCTTGGCAACCCTTTTCAATCCAAAGTGTTCTTCGCCAGTCTCTGCATGGGGTACTTAAGGAGGAAACAAACCATAGAGATAGAACTTAGAACTACTTCATTTTGTCAAGTTTCACGGAGCTAGCACAAACCGTGTTTGATTTAGAGTTTCAAAGACATCTATCTATATAGCAGAAAACAGAGTGAAACCTAAAATTTCAAAGTGTTACTGGAAACGAACGCTTGAACCTAGAAGAGTAAAAATTGGGCAGCCAAGTGGCTTAGTGAACTGATCATTACCACCAAGTATCATCAAGTTTTGGTGAAAAAATGTTTGCTGAGATTTCAGCAAACGAGTAGTTTTTTGGAAGCTTGGCAACCCCTTTAAAACGAAAGTGTTTTTCGCCAGTCTCTGCATGGGTACTTCAAGAGGAAACAAACCATAGAGATAAAACTTAGAACTACTTCATTTGGTCAACTTCAAGGAGCTAGCACAAACCGTGTTTGATTTAGAGTTTCAACACATCTATCTATATAGCAGAAAACAGAGTGAAACCTAAAAATTCAAAGTGTTACTGGAAACGAACGCTTGAACCTAGAAGAGTGAAAATTGGGCAGCCAAGTGGGCTTAGTGAACTGATCAATACCACCAAGTATCATCAAGATTTGGTGAAAAAATGTTTGCTGATATTTCAGCAAAAGTGTAGTTTTTTGGAAGCTTGGCAACCCCTTTCAAACGAAAGTGTTCTTCGCCAGTCTCTGCATGGGGTACTTCAAGAGGAAACAAACCATAGAGATAGAACTTAGAACTACTTCATTTTGTCAAGTTTCAAGGCGCTAGCACAAACCGTGTTTGATTTAGAGTTTCAAACACATCTATCTATATAGCAGAAAACAGAGTGAAACCTAAAAATTCAAACTGTTACTGGAAACGAACGCTTGAACCTAGAAGAGTGAAAGTTGGGCAGCCAAGTGGGCTTAGTGAACTGATCATTACCACCAAGTATCATCAAGATTTGGTGAAAAAATGTTTGCTGAGATTTCAGCAAACGAGTAGTTTTTTGGAAGCTTGGCAACCCCTTTCAAACGAAAGTGTTCTTCGCCAGTCTCTGCATGGGGTACTTCAAGAGGAAACAAACCAGAGATAGAACTTAGAACTACTTCATTTTGTCAAGTTTCACGGAGCTAGCACAAACCGTGTTTGATTTAGAGTTTCAAAGACATCTATCTATATAGCAGAAAACAGAGTGAAACCTAAAAATTCAAAGTGTTACTGGAAACGAACGCTTGAACCTACAAGAGTGAAAATTGGACAGCCATGTGGGCTTAGTGAACTGATCATTACCACCAAGTATCATCAAGATTTGGTGAAAAAATGTTTGCTGAGATTTCAGCAAACTAGTAGTTTTTTGGAAGCTTGGCAACCCCTTTCAAACGAAAGTGTTTTTCGCCAGTCTCTGCATGGGGTACTTCAAGAGGAAAGAAACCATAGAGATAGAACTTAGAACTACTTCATTTGGTCAAGTTTCAAGGAGCTAGCACAAACCGTGTTTGATTTAGAATTCCAAACACAGCTATCTATGTTGGAGAAAACAGAGTGAAACCTAAAAATTCAAACAGTCTCTGGAAACGAAAGCTTCAACCTAGATGAATAAAATTTGGTCAGCCAAGTGGGCTTAGTGAACTGATCATTACCACCAAGTATCATCAAGATTTGGTGAAAAAATGTTTGCTGAGATTTCAGCAAACTAGTAGTTTTTTGGAAGCTTGGCAACCCCTTTCAAACGAAAGTGTTTTTCGCCAGTCTCTGCATGGGGTACTTCAAGAGGAAAAAAACCATAGAGATAGAACTAACAACTACTTCATTTTGTCAAGTTTCAAGGAGCTAGCACAAACCGTGTTTGATTTAAAGTTTCAAAGAAATCTATCTATATAGCAGAAAACAGAGTGAAACCTAAAAATTCAAACTGTTACTGGAAACGAACGCTTGAACCTAGAAGAGTGAAAGTTGGGCAGCCAAGTGGGCTTAGTGAACTGATCATTACCACCAAGTATCATCAAGATTTGGTGAAAAAAATGTTTGCTGAGATTTCAGCAAACGAGTAGTTTTTTGGAAGCTTGGCAACCCCTTTCAAACGAAAGTGTTCTTCGCCAGTCTCTGCATGGGGTACTTCAAGAGGAAACAAACCATAGAGATAGAACTTAGAACTACTTCATTTTGTCAAGTTTCACGGAGCTAGCACAAATCGTGTTTGATTTAGAGTTTCAAACACATCTATCTATATAGCAGAAAACAGAGTGAAACCTAAAAATTCAAACTGTTACTGGAAACGAACGCTTGAACCTAGAAGAGTGAAAGTTGGGCAGCCAAGGGGCTTAGTGAACTGATCAATACCACCAAGTATCATCAAGATTTGGTGAAAAAATGTTTGCTGAGATTTCAGCAAAAGAGTAGTTTTTTGGAAGCTTGGCAACCCCTTTCAAACGAAAGTGTTCTTCGCCAGTCTCTGCATGGGGTACTTCAAGAGGAAACAAACCATAGAGATAGAACTAACAACTACTTCATTTTGTCAAGTTTCAAGGCGCTAGCACAAACCGTGTTTGATTTAGAGTTTCAAACACATCTATCTTTATAGCAGAAAACAGAGTGAAACCTAAAAATTCAAACTGTTACTGGAAACGAACGCTTGAACCTAGAAGAGTGAAAGTTGGGCAGCCAATTGGGATTTGTGAACTGATCATTACCACCAAGTATCATCAAGATTTGGTGAAAAAATGTTTGCTGAGATTTCAGCAAACTAGTAATTTTTTGGAAGCTTGGCAACCCCTTTCAAACGAAAGTGTTTTTCGCCAGTCTCTGCATGGGGTACTTCAAGAGGAAAGAAACCATAGAGATAGAACTTAGAACTACTTCATTTGGTCAAGTTTCAAGGAGCTAGCACGAACCGTGTTTGATGTAGAATTCCAAACACAGCTATCTATGTTGGAGAAAACAGAGTGAAACCTAAAAATTCAAACAGTCACTGGAAACGAACGCTTGAACCTAGAAGATTGAAAGTTGGGCAGCCAAGTGGGATTAGTGAACTGATCATTACCACCAAGTATCATCAAGATTTGGTGAAAAAATGTTTGCTGAGATTTCAGCAAACGAGTAGTTTTTTGGAAGCTTGGCAACCCCTTTCAAACGAAAGTGTTCTTTGCCAGTCTCTGCATGGGGTAAATCAAGAGGAAACAAACCATAGAGATAGAACTTAGAACTACTTCATTTTGTCAAGTTTCACGGAGCTAGCACAAACCGTGTTTGATTTAGAGTTTCAAAGACATCTATCTATATAGCAGAAAACAGAGTGAAACCTAAAATTTCAAAGTGTTACTGGAAACGAACGCTTGAACCTAGAAGAGTAAAAATTGGGCAGCCAAGTGGCTTAGTGAACTGATCATTACCACCAAGTATCATCAAGTTTTGGTGAAAAAATGTTTGCTGAGATTTCAGCAAACGAGTAGTTTTTTGGAAGCTTGGCAACCCCTTTAAAACGAAAGTGTTTTTCGCCAGTCTCTGCATGGGGTACTTCAAGAGGAAACAAACCATAGAGATAAAACTTAGAACTACTTCATTTGGTCAACTTCAAGGAGCTAGCACAAACCGTGTTTGATTTAGAGTTTCAACACATCTATCTATATAGCAGAAAACAGAGTGAAACCTAAAAATTCAAAGTGTTACTGGAAACGAACGCTTGAACCTAGAAGAGTGAAAATTGGGCAGCCAAGTGGGCTTAGTGAACTGATCAATACCACCAAGTATCATCAAGATTTGGTGAAAAAATGTTTGCTGATATTTCAGCAAAAGAGTAGTTTTTTGGAAGCTTGGCAACCCCTTTCAAACGAAAGTGTTCTTCGCCAGTCTCTGCATGGGGTACTTCAAGAGGAAACAAACCATAGAGATAGAACTTAGAACTACTTCATTTTGTCAAGTTTCAAGGCGCTAGCACAAACCGTGTTTGATTTAGAGTTTCAAACACATCTATCTATATAGCAGAAAACAGAGTGAAACCTAAAAATTCAAACTGTTACTGGAAACGAACGCTTGAACCTAGAAGAGTGAAAGTTGGGCAGCCAAGTGGGCTTAGTGAACTGATCATTACCACCAAGTATCATCAAGATTTGGTGAAAAAATGTTTGCTGAGATTTCAGCAAACGAGTAGTTTTTTGGAAGCTTGGCAACCCCTTTCAAACGAAAGTGTTCTTCGCCAGTCTCTGCATGGGGTACTTCAAGAGGAAACAAACCAGAGATAGAACTTAGAACTACTTCATTTTGTCAAGTTTCACGGAGCTAGCACAAACCGTGTTTGATTTAGAGTTTCAAAGACATCTATCAATATAGCAGAAAACAGAGTGAAACCTAAAAATTCAAAGTGTTACTGGAAACGAACGCTTGAACCTACAAGAGTGAAAATTGGACAGCCATGTGGGCTTAGTGAACTGATCATTACCACCAAGTATCATCAAGATTTGGTGAAAAAATGTTTGCTGAGATTTCAGCAAACTAGTAGTTTTTTGGAAGCTTGGCAACCCCTTTCAAACGAAAGTGTTTTTCGCCAGTCTCTGCATGGGGTACTTCAAGAGGAAAGAAACCATAGAGATAGAACTTAGAACTACTTCATTTGGT
The DNA here is from genome assembly GCF_048772815.1 of Callospermophilus lateralis. Classification (NCBI taxonomy): domain Eukaryota; kingdom Metazoa; phylum Chordata; class Mammalia; order Rodentia; family Sciuridae; genus Callospermophilus; species Callospermophilus lateralis. The sequence goes on from NW_027516153.1 coordinate 53,824, forward strand.
CAAGTTTCAAGGAGCTAGCACAAACCGTGTTTGATTTAGAATTCCAAACACAGCTATCTATGTTGGAGAAAACAGAGTGAAACCTAAAAATTCAAACAGTCTCTGGAAACGAAAGCTTCAACCTAGATGAATAAAATTTGGTCAGCCAAGTGGGCTTAGTGAACTGATCATTACCACCAAGTATCATCAAGATTTGGTGAAAAAATGTTTGCTGAGATTTCAGCAAACTAGTAGTTTTTTGGAAGCTTGGCAACCCCTTTCAAACGAAAGTGTTTTTCGCCAGTCTCTGCATGGGGTACTTCAAGAGGAAAAAAACCATAGAGATAGAACTAACAACTACTTCATTTTGTCAAGTTTCAAGGAGCTAGCACAAACCGTGTTTGATTTAAAGTTTCAAAGAAATCTATCTATATAGCAGAAAACAGAGTGAAACCTAAAAATTCAAACTGTTACTGGAAACGAACGCTTGAACCTAGAAGAGTGAAAGTTGGGCAGCCAAGTGGGCTTAGTGAACTGATCATTACCACCAAGTATCATCAAGATTTGGTGAAAAAAATGTTTGCTGAGATTTCAGCAAACGAGTAGTTTTTTGGAAGCCTGGCAACCCCTTTCAAACGAAAGTGTTCTTCGCCAGTCTCTGCATGGGGTACTTCAAGAGGAAACAAACCATAGAGATAGAACTTAGAACTACTTCATTTTGTCAAGTTTCACGGAGCTAGCACAAATCGTGTTTGATTTAGAGTTTCAAACACATCTATCTATATAGCAGAAAACAGAGTGAAACCTAAAAATTCAAACTGTTACTGGAAACGAACGCTTGAACCTAGAAGAGTGAAAGTTGGGCAGCCAAGTGGGCTTAGTGAACTGATCAATACCACCAAGTATCATCAAGATTTGGTGAAAAAATGTTTGCTGAGATTTCAGCAAAAGAGTAGTTTTTTGGAAGCTTGGCAACCCCTTTCAAACGAAAGTGTTCTTCGCCAGTCTCTGCATGGGGTACTTCAAGAGGAAACAAACCATAGAGATAGAACTAACAACTACTTCATTTTGTCAAGTTTCAAGGCGCTAGCACAAACCGTGTTTGATTTAGAGTTTCAAACACATCTATCTTTATAGCAGAAAACAGAGTGAAACCTAAAAATTCAAACTGTTACTGGAAACGAACGCTTGAACCTAGAAGAGTGAAAGTTGGGCAGCCAATTGGGATTTGTGAACTGATCATTACCACCAAGTATCATCAAGATTTGGTGAAAAAATGTTTGCTGAGATTTCAGCAAACTAGTAATTTTTTGGAAGCTTGGCAACCCCTTTCAAACGAAAGTGTTTTTCGCCAGTCTCTGCATGGGGTACTTCAAGAGGAAAGAAACCATAGAGATAGAACTTAGAACTACTTCATTTGGTCAAGTTTCAAGGAGCTAGCACGAACCGTGTTTGATGTAGAATTCCAAACACAGCTATCTATGTTGGAGAAAACAGAGTGAAACCTAAAAATTCAAACAGTCACTGGAAACGAACGCTTGAACCTAGAAGATTGAAAGTTGGGCAGCCAAGTGGGATTAGTGAACTGATCATTACCACCAAGTATCATCAAGATTTGGTGAAAAAAATGTTTGCTGAGATTTCAGCAAACGAGTAGTTTTTTGGAAGCTTGGCAACCCCTTTCAAACGAAAGTGTTCTTTGCCAGTCTCTGCATGGGGTAAATCAAGAGGAAACAAACCATAGAGATAGAACTTAGAACTACTAAATTTTGTCAAGTTTCACGGAGCTAGCACAAACCGTGTTTGATTTAGAGTTTCAAACACATCTATATATATAGCAGAAAACACAGTGAAACCTAAAAATTCAAACTGTTACTGGAAACGAACGCTTGAACCTAGAAGAGTGAAAGTTGGGCAGCCAAGTGGGATTAGTGAACTGATCATTACCACCAAGTATCATCAAGATTTGGTGAAAAAATGTTTGCTGAGTTTTCAGCAAAATAGTAGTTTTTTGGAAGCTTGGCAACCCCTTTCAAACGAAAGTGTTTTTCGCCAGTCTCTGCATGGGGTACTTCAAGAGGAAAAAAACCATAGAGATAGAACTAACAACTACTTCATTTTGTCAAGTTTCAAAGAGCTAGCACAAACCGTGTTTGATTTAGAGTTTCAAAGAAATCTATCTATATAGCAGAAAACAGAGTGAAACCTAAAAATTCAAACTGTTACTGGAAACGAACGCTTGAACCTAGAAGAGTGAAAGTTGGGCAGCCAAGTGGGCTTAGTGAACTGATCATTACCACCAAGTATCATCAAGATTTGGTGAAAAAATGTTTGCTGAGATTTAAGCAAACGAGTAGTTTTTTGGAAGCTTGGCAACCCCTTTCAAACGAAAGTGTTCTTCGCCAGTCTCTGCATGGGGTACTTCAAGAGGAAACAAACCATAGAGATAGAACTTAGAACTACTTCATTTTGTCAAGTTTCACGGAGCTAGCACAAATCGTGTTTGATTTAGAGTTTCAAACACATCTATCTATATAGCAGAAAACAGAGTGAAACCTAAAAATTCAAACTGTTACTGGAAACGAACGCTTGAACCTAGAAGAGTGAAAGTTGGGCAGCCAAGTGGGCTTAGTGAACTGATCAATACCACCAAGTATCATCAAGATTTGGTGAAAAAATGTTTGCTGAGATTTCAGCAAAAGAGTAGTTTTTTGGAAGCTTGGCAACCTCTTTCAAACGAAAGTGTTCTTCGCCAGTCTCTGCATGGGGTACTTCAAGAGGAAACAAACCATAGAGATAGAACTAACAACTACTTCATTTTGTCAAGTTTCAAGGCGCTAGCACAAACCGTGTTTGATTTACAGTTTCAAACACATCTATCTATATAGCAGAAAACAGAGTGAAACCTAAAAATTCAAACTGTTACTGGAAACGAACGCTTGAACCTAGAAGAGTGAAAGTTGGGCAGCCAAGTGGGATTAGTGAACTGATCATTACCACCAAGTATCATCAAGATTTGGTGAAAAAATGTTTGCTGAGATTTCAGCAAACTAGTAGTTTTTTGGAAGCATGGCAACCCCTTTCAAACGAAAGTGTTTTTCGCCAGTTTCTGCATGGGGTACTTCAAGAGGAAACAAACCATAGAGATAGAACTTAGAACTACTTCATTTTGTCAAGTTTCAAGGAGCTAGCACAAACCGTGTTTGATTTAGAGTTTCAAACACATCTATCTATATAGCAGAAAACAGAGTGAAACCTAAAAATTCAAAGTGTTACTGGAAACGAACGCTTGAACCAAGAAGAGTGAAAATTGGGCAGCCAAGTGGGCTTAGTGAACTGATCATTACCACCAAGTATCATCAAGATTTGGTGAAAAAATGTTTCCTGAGATTTCAGCAAACGAGTAGTTTTTTGGAAGCTTGGCAACCCCTTTCAAACCAAAGTGTTCTTCGCCAGTCTCTGCATGGGGTACTTCAAGAGGAAACAAACCATAGAGATAGAACTTAGAACTACTTCATTTTGTCAAGTTTCACGGAGCTAGCACAAACCGTGTTTGATTTAGAGTTTCAAACACATCTATCTATATAGCAGAAAACAGAGTGAAACCTAAAAATTCAAACTGTTACTGGAAACGAACGCTTGAACCTAGAAGAGTGAAAGTTGGGCAGCCAAGTGGGAATAGTGAACTGATCATTACCACCAAGTATCATCAAGATTTGGTGAAAAAATGTTTGCTGAGATTTCAGCAAACTAGTAGTTTTTGGGAAGCTTGGCAACCCCTTTCAAACGAAAGTGTTTTTCGCCAGTCTCTGCATGGGGTACTTCAAGAGGAAAGAAACCATAGAGATAGAACTTAGAACTACTTCATTTGGTCAAGTTTCAAGGAGCTAGCACGAACCGTGTTTGATGTAGAATTCCAAACACAGCTATCTATGTTGGAGAAAACAGAGTGAAACCTAAAAATTCAAACAGTCACTGGAAACGAACGCTTGAACCTAGAAGATTGAAAGTTGGGCAGCCAAGTGGGATTAGTGAACTGATCATTACCACCAAGTATCATCAAGATTTGGTGAAAAAATGTTTGCTGAGATTTCAGCAAACTAGTAGTTTTTTGGAAGCTTGGCAACCCCTTTCAAACGAAAGTGTTTTTCGCCAGTCTCTGCATGGGGTACTTCAAGAGGAAACAAACCATAGAGATAGAACTTAGAACTACTTCATTTGGTCAAGTTTCAAGGAGCTAGCACAAACCGTGTTTGATTTAGAGTTTCAAACACATCTATCTATATAGCAGAAAACAGAGTGAAACCTAAAAATTCAAAGTGTTACTGGAAACGAACGCTTGAACCTACAAGAGTGAAAATTGGACAGCCAAGTGGGCTTAGTGAACTGATCATTACCACCAAGTATCATCAAGATTTGGTGAAAAAATGGTTGCTGAGATTTCAGCAAACGAGTAGTTTTTTGGAAGCTTGGCAACCCCTTTCAAACGAAAGTGTTCTTTGCCAGTCTCTGCATGGGGTAAATCAAGAGGAAACAAACCATAGAGATAGAACTTAGAACTACTTCATTTTGTCAAGTTTCACGGAGCTAGCTCAAACCGTGTTTGATTTAGAGTTTCAAACACATCTATATATATAGCAGAAAACACAGTGAAACCTAAAAATTCAAACTGTTACTGGAAACGAACGCTTGAACCTAGAAGAGTAAAAATTGGGCAGCCAAGTGGGCTTAGTGAACTGATCATTACCACCAGGTATCATCAAGTTTTGGTGAAAAAATGTTTGCTGAGATTTCAGCAAACGAGTAGTTTTTTGGAAGCTTGGCAACCCCTTTAAAACGAAAGTGTTTTTCGCCAGTCTCTGCATGGGGTACTTCAAGAGGAAACAAACCATAGAGATAAAACTTAGAACTACTTCATTTGGTCAAGTTTCAAGGAGCTAGCACAAACCGTGTTTGATTTAGAGTTTCAATACATCTATCTATATAGCAGAAAACAGAGTGAAACCTAAAAATTCAAAGTGTTACTGGAAACGAACGCTTGAACCTAGAAGAGTGAAAATTGGGCAGCCAAGTGGGCTTAGTGAACTGATCAATACCACCAAGTATCATCAAGATTTGGTGAAAAAATGTTTGCTGAGATTACAGCAAAAGAGTAGTTTTTTGGAAGCTTGGCAACCCCTTTCAAACGAAAGTGTTCTTCGCCAGTCTCTATGGGGTACTTCAAGAGGAAACAAACCATAGAGATAGAACTTAGAACTACTTCATTTTGTCAAGTTTCAAGGCGCTAGCACAAACCGTGTTTGATTTAGAGTTTCAAACACATCTATCTATATAGCAGAAAACAGAGTGAAACCTAAAAATTCAAACTGTTACTGAAAACGAACGCTTGAACCTAGAAGAGTGAAAGTTGGGCAGCCAAGTGGGATTAGTGAACTGATCATTACCACCAAGTATCATCAAGATTTGGTGAAAAAATGTTTGCTGTGATTTCAGCAAACTAGTAGTTTTTTGGAAGCTTGGCAACCCCTTTCAAACGAAAGTGTTTTTCGCCAGTCTCTGCATGGGGTACTTCAAGAGGAAAGAAACCATAGAGATAGAACTTAGAACTACTTCATTTGGTCAAGTTTCAAGGAGCTAGCACAAACCGTGTTTGATTTAGAATTCCAAACACAGCTATCTATGTTGGAGAAAACAGAGTGAAACCTAAAAATTCAAACAGTCTCTGGAAACGAAAGCTTCAACCTAGATGAATAAAATTTGGTCAGCCAAGTGGGCTTAGTGAACTGATCATTACCACCAAGTATCATCAAGATTTGGTGAAAAAATGTTTGCTGAGATTTCAGCAAACTAGTAGTTTTTTGGAAGCTTGGCAACCCCTTTCAAACGAAAGTGTTTTTCGCCAGTCTCTGCATGGGGTACTTCAAGAGGAAAAAAACCATAGAGATAGAACTAACAACTACTTCATTTTGTCAAGTTTCAAGGAGCTAGCACAAACCGTGTTTGATTTAGAGTTTCAAAGAAATCTATCTATATAGCAGAAAACAGAGTGAAACCTAAAAATTCAAACTGTTACTGGAAACGAACGCTTGAACCTAGAAGAGTGAAAGTTGGGCAGCCAAGTGGGCTTAGTGAACTGATCATTACCACCAAGTATCATCAAGATTTGGTGAAAAAATGTTTGCTGAGATTTCAGCAAACGAGTAGTTTTTTGGAAGCTTGGCAACCCCTTTCAAACGAAAGTGTTCTTCGCCAGTCTCTGCATGGGGTACTTCAAGAGGAAACAAACCATAGAGATAGAACTTAGAACTACTTCATTTTGTCAAGTTTCACGGAGCTAGCACAAATCGTGTTTGATTTAGAGTTTCAAACACATCTATCTATATAGCAGAAAACAGAGTGAAACCTAAAAATTCAAACTGTTACTGGAAACGAACGCTTGAACCTAGAAGAGTGAAAGTTGGGCAGCCAGGTGGGCTTAGTGAACTGATCAATACCACCAAGTATCATCAAGATTTGGTGAAAAAATGTTTGCTGAGATTTCAGCAAAAGAGTAGTTTTTTGGAAGCTTGGCAACCCCTTTCAAACGAAAGTGTTCTTCGCCAGTCTCTGCATGGGGTACTTCAAGAGGAAACAAACCATAGAGATAGAACTAACAACTACTTCATTTTGTCAAGTTTCAAGGCGCTAGCACAAACCGTGTTTGATTTAGAGTTTCAAACACATCTATCTATATAGCAGAAAACAGAGTGAAACCTAAAAATTCAAACTGTTACTGGAAACGAACGCTTGAACCTAGAAGAGTGAAAGTTGGGCAGCCAAGTGGGATTAGTGAACTGATCATTACCACGAAGTATCATCAAGATTTGGAGAAAAAATGTTTGCTGAGATTTCAGCAAACTAGTAGTTTTTGGGAAGCTTGGCAACCCCTTTCAAACGAAAGTGTTTTTCGCCAGTCTCTGCATGGGGTACTTCAAGAGGAAAGAAACCATAGAGATAGAACTTAGAACTACTTCATTTGGTCAAGTTTCAAGGAGCTAGCACGAACCGTGTTTGATGTAGAATTGCAAACACAGCTATCTATGTTGGAGAAAACAGAGTGAAACCTAAAAATTCAAACAGTCACTGGAAACGAACGCTTGAACCTAGAAGATTGAAAGTAGGGCAGCAAAGTGGGATTAGTGAACTGATCATTACCACCAAGTATCATCAAGATTTGGTGAAAAAATGTTTGCTGAGATTTCAGCAAACTAGTAGTTTTTTGGAAGCTTGGCAACCCCTTTCAAACGAAAGTGTTTTTCGCCAGTCTCTGCATGGGGTACTTCAAGAGGAAACAAACCATAGAGATAGAACTTAGAACTACTTCATTTGGTCAAGTTTCAAGGAGCTAGCACAAACCGTGTTTGATTTAGAGTTTCAAACACATCTATATATATAGCAGAAAACAGAGTGAAACCTAAAAATTCAAAGTGTTACTGGAAACGAACGCTTGAACCTACAAGAGTGAAAATTGGACAGCCAAGTGTTCTTAGTGAACTGATCATTACCACCAAGTATCATCAAGATTTGGTGAAAAAATGTTTGCTGAGATTTCAGCAAACGAGTAGTTTTTTGGAAGCTTGGCAACCCCTTTCAAACGAAAGTGTTCTTTGCCAGTCTCTGCATGGGGTAAATCAAGAGGAAACAAACCATAGAGATAGAACTTAGAACTACTTCATTTTGTCAAGTTTCACGGAGCTAGCACAAACCGTGATTGATTTAGAGTTTCAAACACATCTATATATATAGCAGAAAACACAGTGAAACCTAAAAATTCAAACTGTTGCTGGAAACGAACGCTTGAACCTAGAAGAGTGAAAGTTGGACAGCCAAGTGGGATTAGTGAACTGATCATTACCACCAAGTATCATCAAGATTTGGTGAAAAAATGTTTGCTGAGATTTCAGCAAACGAGTAGTTTTTTGGAAGCTTGGCAACCCCTTTCAAACGAAAGTGTTCTTCGCCAGTCTCTGCATGGGGTACTTCAAGAGGAAACAAACCATAGAGATAGAACTTAGAACTACTTCATTTTGTCAAGTTTCACGGAGCTAGCACAAACCGTGTTTGATTTAGAGTTTCAAAGACATCTATCTATATATCAGAAAACAGAGTGAAACCTAAAATTTCAAAGTGTTACTGGAAACGAACGCTTGAACCTAGAAGAGTAAAAATTGGGCAGCCAAGTGGGCTTAGTGAACTGATCATTACCACCAAGTATCATCAAGTTTTGGTGAAAAAATGTTTGCTGAGATTTCAGCAAACGAGTAGTTTTTTGGAAGCTTGGCAACCCCTTTAAAACGAAAGTGTTTTTCGCCAGTCTCTGCATGGGGTACTTCAAGAGGAAACAAACCATAGAGATAAAACTTAGAACTACTTCATTTGGTCAAGTTTCAAGGAGCTAGCACAAACCGTGTTTGATTTAGAGTTTCAACACATCTATCTATATAGCAGAAAACAGAGTGAAACCTAAAAATTCAAAGTGTTACTGGAAACGAACGCTTGAACCTAGAAGAGTGAAAATTGGGCAGCCAACTGGGCTTAGTGAACTGATCAATACCACCAAGTATCATCAAGATTTGGTGAAAAAATGTTTGCTGAGATTTCAGCAAAAGAGTAGTTTTTTGGAAGCTTGGCAACCCCTTTCAAACGAAAGTGTTCTTCGCCTGTCTCTGCATGGGGTACTTCAAGAGGAAACAAACCATAGAGATAGAACTTAGAACTACTTCATTTTGTCAAGTTTCAAGGCGCTAGCACAAACCGTGTTTGATTTAGAGTTTCAAACACATCTATCTATATAGCAGAAAACAGAGTGAAACCTAAAAATTCAAACTGTTACTGGAACGAACGCTTGAACCTAGAAGAGTGAAAGTTGGGCAGCCAAGTGGGATTTAGTGAACTGATCATTACCACCAAGTATCATCAAGATTTGGTGAAAAAATGTTTGCTGAGATTTCAGCAAACGAGTAGTTTTTTGGAAGCTTGGCAACCCCTTTCAAACGAAAGTGTTCTTCGCCAGTCTCTGCATGGGGTACTTCAAGAGGAAACAAACCATAGAGATAGAACTTAGAACTACTTCATTTTGTCAAGTTTCACGGAGCTAGCACAAACCGTGTTTGATTTAGAGTTTCAAAGACATCTATCTATATAGCAGAAAACAGAGTGAAACCTAAAAATTCAAACTGTTACTGGAAACGAACGCTTGAACCTAGAAGAGTGAAAGTTGGGCAGCCAAGTGGGCTTAGTGAACTGATCATTACCACCAAGTATCATCAAGATTTGGTGAAAAAATGTTTGCTGAGATTTCAGCAAACGAGTAGTTTTTTGGAAGCTTGGCAACCCCTTTCAAACGAAAGTGTTTTTCGCCAGTCTCTGCATGGGGTACTTCAAGAGGAAACAAACCATAGAGATAGAACTTAGAACTACTTCATTTGGTCAAGTTTCAAGGAGCTAGCACAAACCGTGTTTGATTTAGAGTTTCAAACACATCTATCTATATAGCAGAAAACAGAGTGAAACCTAAAAATTCAAACTGTTACTGGAAACGAACGCTTGAACCTAGAAGAGTGAAAGTTGGGCAGCCAAGTGGGCTTAGTGAACTGATCAATACCACCAAGTATCATCAAGATTTGGTGAAAAAATGTTTGCTGAGATTTCAGCAAAAGAGTAGTTTTTTGGAAGCTTGGCAACCCCTTTCAAACGAAAGTGTTCTTCGCCAGTCTCTGCATGGGGTACTTCAAGAGGAAACAAACCATAGAGATAGAACTTAGAACTACTTCATTTTGTCAAGTTTCACGGCGCTAGCACAAACCGTGTTTGATTTAGAGTTTCAAACACATCTATCTATATAGCAGAAAACAGAGTGAAACCTAAAAATTCAAACTGTTACTGGAAACGAACGCTTGAACCTAGAAGAGTAAAAATTGGGCAGCCAAGTGGGCTTAGTGAACTGATCATTACCACCAAGTATCATCAAGTTTTGGTGAAAAAATGTTTGCTGAGATTTCAGCAAACGAGTAGTTTTTTGGAAGCTTGGCAACCCCTTTAAAACGAAAGAGTTTTTCGCCAGTCTCTGCATGGGGTACTTCAAGAGGAAACAAACCATAGAGATAGAACTAACAACTACTTCATTTGGTCAAGTTTCAAGGAGCTAGCACAAACCGTGTTTGATTTAGAGTTTCAACACATCTATCTATATAGCAGAAAACAGAGTGAAACCTAAAAATTCAAAGTGTTACTGGAAACGAACGCTTGAACCTACAAGAGTGAAAATTGGACAGCCAAGTGGGCTTAGTGAACTGATCATTACCACCAAGTATCATCAAGATTTGGTGAAAAAATGGTTGCTGAGATTTCAGCAAACGAGTAGTTTTTTGGAAGCTTGGCAACCCCTTTCAAACGAAAGTGTTCTTTGCCAGTCTCTGCATGGGGTAAATCAAGAGGAAACAAACCATAGAGATAGAACTTAGAACTACTTCATTTTGTCAAGTTTCAAGGCGCTAGCACAAACCGTGTTTGATTTAGAGTTTCAAACACATCTATCTATATAGCAGAAAACAGAGTGAAACCTAAAAATTCAAACTGTTACTGGAAACGAACGCTTGAACCTAGAAGAGTGAAAGTTGGGCAGCCAAGTGGGATTAGTGAACTG